>NW_021680466.1:292136-296625 GCF_001412515.2 Diachasma alloeum | reverse complement strand
GGGGGGGGGGGGGGGGGGGGGGTGTTCCGCAGTTGTACTGTTCACCCTGTATCCAATAGGAATTAGAAATCAATCAATGAAATTTCCTATTGAATAGGATTTTTTATTCGATAGAATTTTCTATTGAATTTTTTAAAACATGTCACATTTTATTTTGTTATGAAATTCGCACAAGACTTCCTCGACGCACATTTTCATGAAAGAATTTCATTAACTGTTAGATCAATTGAATTAATAAACTAAAATTGATCAATAAATCGATTGTTCAGATTTTTTCAGTTAAAAATCCAATAACTGAGGTTTCTTTCTTTGTTTTTGTCTCAATAAATGTGATAGTCATTCTCTGAGTAAATCATTGATGACTACCAATCATTAATAACCAATCACGTCAATTAAACCACTTAAAAATCATTTATTCCCAATTTTTTCCAATTCAAAATCAAGAAATTGACGTTTTACTCTTCATTTTGGTCTCAGTAAATTTGATAACTACCTGTTAATTGGATAATTAATGACTACAAATCATTCCTGAACAATCCCCTTAATTAAATGATTAAATTAATGAGGAAATCAATTTTCTTTCGTTGAAAAAAAAAACGAAAAAACCTTTTTTTTCGGTTGTGCGTCAAATAAATTTTATAGTCATCTCCCAAGTTGATCCTCAATGAATATAAATCATTGCTAAACAATAACATCAATTAATCCACCTGAATTTCCCAATTTTTTCATCTCATTTGGCCCTTCTGACCCTCATGAAGTCCTCCGTAAACCCATTCAAGCCCTCATTTCCCCAAAAAATAATTTCCAAAATGATTCACCCACTCACCCTCAGCAATATTGATAACAGCGAGCCAGGTATAGACCACTCCAGCCCCCCACAATGTCGACAGCCCCTTGTACATGATTTTCCAGTGTACCTCGCCTCCAGACTGAATTTTTTTCCTTCGAAATCCTGGCTCACCGCCGATATCACTGTCGTAAGTCCCCATTGTTCCTTCCAGTATTTAACACCAGCTGGTACCCTGGAGGGGAGAATATCCAGTATCAATTCATCTCCACACCCAATCCAGCAGATAAATTCCACTCTTAATGATGAATTTACAATTTGAGGGAAAAAAATGCAATAAAAATGGAAGACAAACAGTTGCTTCGAGTTACGGACACAAGAATACTCCGCACTCAGCATTTTTAATAACAATTGCACGTGCCTGACGTGACGTAATCACTCTTATGCAAGTAAAATTTTTGTTATCATAAACAAGAATAAATGAATGAATAAAAAAACCTTGATTTTTCGAAAATTCCATTCACTTATTTTTCCATTTTCTTTTCTTTGGAGAAAAATGAAATGAGAATAAATTGATGCCCATTCCCAAATTTCGCTTCATTTATTCAATCATTTTTATTCGGAAATGGAAAACAAGTTGTTTAAGAAATGATTGTGCAATTGAAATTGTTCTTATCGTGAACGAAAATGGAGAAGGTTTTTTTTATCAATTTATTTTTTTCGGGGCTATTTTTGCAATTGGAAAAGACGAATAAATGTCTGGGAATTTTTCAGCGATGGACAAAGGTCCAATTGTACTCGAGCGTTTGAAAATATCTCTGTTGAATTATTCAATAAAAATAATTCAACGATAATTGCAAGATTTTTTTCAATGGGCGTATTCGAGTCATCGTGTCAATCCGGTTCACGAGCACGTGGACTCATCCTCGTGATCAAGACCATTAGCATCATATCGCGGATGTGAGAGTAATTTAAAAATTGCGGCTTCTACTTGATTTATTTTTCAATACTAAAAAACAGAAATTATTATTTTTGTGGAAAACACTCTGCCAAGGAAAATTTTTCTTTGGTTTTTCTTGAAAATGGGAAGGATCATTGTCTACAAAATTTTTCTAGAAACTAATGAAAATGAGCCAAGTCAGGGCTCAATAAAAATCAGTAAAGACAAAACATGAAAAATTAGATTGATATTAGTCAGTGGTTGCAAAAATTCCGCGCCAAGGACGATGTTTCTATCTTTACTCATTTTTATTGAGCCCTGGCTTGGCTTATTTTCATTGATTTCTGTATTTTATTCCAGTTTTTTGTGGAAGTTGTATTTTTCGAGAAAATTGTCTTCCTCATTTCCAAGAGAAAGTGAAGAAAAATTTTCGTACGGACAGCGTTTTTTATAAACATGATATTTTTCTTTTTAATCATATTGGAGATGTTATGTCACAGACAAGTGTATGAAGATTTTTCTCGATGAGTCAATGACTAAAAGTAATGATGACATCTGAGGAAAACGAAGTATTTTCTCGAGAGGAAATACTACCGAAAAGCCAGGAAAACTTTGCACCATGAATTCTCAGCCAAAACGGCATGAAAAAGTCTGAAGAAGAATTTTCAAAATTTGTTTATTTTTCAGGAATTGGGTGAAATGAGTTGAATGTGATTTAAAGAGGATAAATAATTTTAAGAAATGTTCAAAAATACGAGGTGATGGACAGATGGATGTCGCCATCTTCCCTGGATACCCCCGCCCTCTGCCGCAGGGGAATTCAAAGATGGCGGCGCCTCCACCTCGTATTTTTAAACATGCCTTAAAATTATCTATGCCTTTCAAATTACCATCAACACACTGCATTCAATTTCTATAAAATGAACAACTTTTTTAAGCCATCTTTCTGTTTTTATCCATCACCTTTTGAGTCAGAAGTCATGGCACAAAGTTTTCTTCGCATTTCACTAGTTCTTTTGACACCCAAGGCCCCTTAATTTGCAATTATCTCAGGGACGAGCGGATTTAAGAGACAAAGTCATAAAACACTTTTTGTAGAAAATTCAATTCTCCACAAAATTTTTCTTTGACATTTTCCTCCAAACCCCCTTAATCCCGCGATAATTGCACATTTCCCCAAGAAATTTCCCAAAACCCCCGAATAACGATCTCCCCCTCCCCCCCAAAAAAACGACTCCCCCTCCCGCATTTTTTCCTTTTCCATTAACGAAAAATATCGAACATCGATCGTCATTCCGTCATCCTCGTCGATCGTCACTTGTCGTTGTTTAATTTCCCTGGCAACACGTGCAATCCCAACACCAGTCACTCCCCATTTCAGTCGATTTTATCTCATTACTTAAATAATCGATTAACAAATTGAGCGATCGTTGGATTAAATCAATCAATCGTGGATCGTTCGAGTGATACCGGAGGTCAGTGTTTGGCCCCTAAGACAACCAGGAAGTCCCGTCGTCGCAAGCCGCGCAGCACCAGCTCCAAGGTCAGTAAATAAAAAAATTTTCATATTGAATGGATCAAAATTAATTCACGCAAGATTTTATTCTCTCTTTGTGGTATTAATCAGTAATTTATCGGAGTTCTTACGCAATTTTACTCGATATCGAGTGGATTAATGATGGGTTTGGAGCGGTGCAATGAGGAAATTCATTTTTTTTCTGTTGAAATTATCGATTTCATTGTAATTATCGAGAAAATGATCGATATTGATTTTTTTGGGGTATCTTTGTTATCTTTTGGATGTTTTGAAATGATTTTTTTCATGTCGCGGGAAGATCGTGAGGGATAGAATTTTTTTGAGAGGTTTTTCGAGGTATAAAAATCAAACGTTACTATATTTTTCTGAAAATGAGGGAGTTTGGGGAGAAGGAGTGGGCTTAGGAAAAAATGTCATAAAACATTTTTTGCAGAGGATTAAATTTTTTACAAAAAATGTTGAGGAATATTTTTTCGTAAACCCACTTATCAACGAGATTTTCCCGATGTAAGACGATCGAATACAAGAAATAATTTTTAGAAATTCAAAAAGTTATGTCGAAAAATCTCCAAAAATGATGGCTTTATCGAAATACATGTCTGAACCTTTTTTGTGGAGGATTAAATTCCACGCAAAAAATATCTTTTGACATAATTTCCTTCACCCCCTCCTGACCTCGATAATTCACCCCTAAACTCAGTCCCTCCGTCAAACCCCCGGAACCCTGTCAACTTTCATCTGCAAAAAAACCGTCACATCTAATTCCTGAAAAATCTCCTCAACCGTCACTCCCACCGCAAAACACCTCTCTATCTTTTTTGTAGAGAATTGAATTTCCTACAAAAAACGTTTAGGGTAATTTCCTCCTATCTCCACCCCCTCCCGGCCGATCTCCCAAAAACTAAACCCCATCCCCAAACAAAACTCCAATTCCCCCAAATGAAATTAATTAAAAAATTACCTCAATTAATAATTAATCCAGGCTCGAACAATGACGAATTCATCAGGCGAGGGTGGCCGTGAGACATCGAAATCCGGTGATCACCCAACAATATCAAATTCAGCTCATCACATACAGTCACGAAACAGTAGTACCTATGGACATACCACAATGCGACCCAGATCTCTGTACACCACTCACAGCTTTACGCCACAGGCGGATAATACTAATTTTCAAGTTAGTACCAATTTATTTATTTATACATTTATCATTTATCTCCCCCCT
>NW_021680466.1:284637-291959 GCF_001412515.2 Diachasma alloeum | reverse complement strand
CCCCCCCCCCAAAATGAAAAAGAAAAAGATGAAAAAAAGCAACACGAAAACGTTTCTCATTCGTTTTTTCGGGGATTAATGATTCTTTTTATTTTGCCTCAGTGATTGATTATTTGTTTATTATTTATTTATACATTTGTCATTCATCTTCTCGTCCCCCTCCTCCTCCTATGCATTCTAAAATGAAAAAGAAAAAGATTGGAAAGAGCGAAAAAAACGTTTCTTATTTATTTTTTTAATAAATAATTCTTTTCATTTAGCATTGTTGATTGGTAACTTTTTAATTACTTATTTATACATTTATCATTTATTTCCCCATTCCCTCACCCCCTTGTCGCCCCCAAAAAATGGAGAAGAAAAATGTTTAAAAAACGAAAAAAAAACGATCTTTATTAATTTTGATTTATAAATAATTATTTTCATGTGGCATTGGTGATTGATAATTTTGTAATTATTTATTTATATGTTTATCATTCATCTCCCCCCTCCCCCTAGCCACCCCTGCTCCCTAAAAATTAAGAAAATATTTAAACAACGAAAACAAGTCGTTTATTTAATATTTATTATTTAAAGACGTTGTTTATTCATTTTTTTTCAACATATAATTCTTTTCATTTAGCATTGGTGATTGATAATTTTGTAATTATTTATTTATACATTAATCCTTTATCTCCTGCCTCCCCCCTCCGCCCCTTACTCACCCCATGCTCCTCAAAAAATTAAAAAAATTAAAAAGATGAAAAAACGAAAACAAAACTCAATTTTTTTTAATAAAAATAATTCTTCCAATTTAGCGTTGGTGATTGATTATTTGTTTGTTGTTGGAATGTCGTGTGTGTAATGATACCTATCATGACGTTAGAGATTAATGACCGAGGGATTACGTAAAGGCAGAGAAAATTGAATGATGATAGCTTATCATTGTGCGGTATCACCTGTAAATGATGGGGAGGGGACTATTGTGGTTTATGTCTCAAGGTGAATTGCACCACCTAGTTGGCTGATTGTTTATCATTGTCGCGGGAAGGGGGAGAGTAATTATGGATTTGAATCGGGGTTTTGGTGATTTTCAGGGATTAGGGTGGGGTGAGATAAGATTTGAGGGTTTAGGACGATTAAATTTCGAAAAATGTTCATTATCTCGGGAAGGTATTGCCATAAAGGGATGAATTACGTCTCATTTGAAAGCTGAGGAAATTTCCGATCCAGCTCATAAATAGCTCACAAGTAACTCATTTACCGAAAAAAAAAAAAAAAAAAAAAAAAAAAAAAAAAAAAAAAAAAAAAAAAAAAAAAAAAAAAAAAAAAAAAAAAAAAAAAAAAAAAAAAAAAAAAAAAAAAAAAAAAAAAAAAAAAAAAAAAAAAAAAAAAAAAAAAAAAAAAAAAAAAAAAAAAAAAAAAAAAAAAAAAAAAAAAAAAAAAAAAAAAAAAAAAAAAAAAAAAAAAAAAAAAAAAAAAAAAAAAAAAAAAAAAAAAAAAAAAAAAAAAAAAAAAAAAAAAAAAAAAAAAAAAAAAAAAAAAAAAAAAAAAAAAAAAAAAAAAAAAAAAAAAAAAAAAAAAAAAAAAAAAAAAAAAAAAAAAAAAAAAAAAAAAAAAAAAAAAAAAAAAAAAAAAAAAAAAAAAAAAAAAAAAAAAAAAAAAAAAAAAAAAAAAAAAAAAAAAAAAAAAAAAAAAAAAAAAAAAAAAAAAAAAAAAAAAAAAAAAAAAAAAAAAAAAAAAAAAAAAAAAAAAAAAAAAAAAAAAAAAAAAAAAAAAAAAAAAAAAAAAAAAAAAAAAAAAAGAATAAAAAATAAAAATAAAAATTCATTTCCTGTAAAATTCCGGAGATAAATTTTCGCATTTTTAAAAGTCGCAAAAACCATGAAAAAATCGAGTTCCAGAAAAATTCAATTATCTCAGGACCTAATTATCCTAGAGGGCTGGTTCACGTCTCATTCGAAAGCTGAGCAAATTCTCCATGGGAAACTGTACAGAGCCCCCCATTTTGCCCCGTCAAGCCCCTCGAACCCCGCCAAAAACGAAATTGATTTTTTTTCTCAATTTTCTCGTTGGAAACTCCAGCGTTACCCCGAGTTCTCTAAATACTTGGAGACGCCTCCTGGTGAACAATGGCACAATATGGCTGGGGGTGCCGCCTCGTACCCCAACGGACTCCTGTGGCGCCCCAGGAACTCCAAGGGGGCTCAGTACTACCCAGAGGACAATTCGTATCAGGAAAACTGGCGGGACCACGAGACCCCTGAGGGCACGACTGTCGGGGCTGTTGCCACCCCTCACGGAACTATTTCTCTTCGTCTTCACAACAGAATTCGAGTGGACATGACTATTGATAGAGCTGTCAGAGTCATTAATTTCAAGGTAATTGAACTCTAAAATTATTCAATTCTGGAGGAAATGAGGAAACGAAGAGAATATCGGCAGTAATTAATTGCTAATTAATTAATCATTTTCCATTATGATTATCATAATTAATTAATCTAATTGTTTATTCAATTTTTCTTGATATTTTCAAATTATTTTTGTTCTTGTGAAGTGAAAATTGCGAGGAATAGGAATTTGTAAGTTTTCTGAAAGTAGAAAAATCAAAGATTTTTTTTGAAAGTGTGGAATTTTTGAGGGAAGGAGTAGATTTAGAGGAAAATACCATAGAACATTTTTTGAGGAGAATTAAATTTCCTACGAAAAACGTTCAGAGGATTTGCCCCCTATCGCCACCCCTCTCAAGTTATTTAAATTCTAAAATAATTCAATTCTCGTGAAAATAAGAAAAATTGTCGGTAATTAGTTGCTAATTGATTAATTATTCTGACTGGTTAATCAGCTATTAATCTTCATTTTCAGAACAATATTGTGCTCTCCCTGAACGGTTCAGGCTCAGCAGCCGCTCTGCTGCACCCCAATGGGCGCATCTACCAGTACGGATCACGTGTTGAAATCCTGGCTCATGACTCCCACGGAAACAACAAGTTCGTTTCATTCGATTGTTCAATTTCCCTGTTTCTCATTAATTTACGGGGTTTAGGTACGCGAAGATGTGGTACAAGGGCGTCAGCTTCACCTCGGAACAGTGTGCTCTCGTGTATTTGGTTGATGCTGCTGGCACCAGGACGACTACTGATTCATTTTCAGACATGAATCAGGTAAATTAAATTGGAATTCCCCACAGTTCAATGGGAAGTGATTGTTAATCATCGAATTATCTCGTTAATGAGTGGATCTAGAGGAGAATGTCCAGGAACATTTTTTGTAGAGAATTAAATTTCCAATAACAAATATTTTATGAAATTTTCTCCTAAAACCACTCATTAACCAGATAATCCCGCAAAATGAACAATTTTGTCAACCCATCCTTCAGATTTTTTCATCTCCGTTTGTCTAAGAATTCATGACGCAACTTTTCTTTAATTCAGTACGTTTTTTACTGCAGAGACCTCTTAAACAAGTGGGAAATTGCTCTTGTGTTGCATATAGTATATTTATTTTTGCTGATAAATTAACAATATGCTTCCAAATGGTTATTTTGCTCATCATTTCCTGCTATCCTGTATAATTCATTGCTTATTTAATTTTATTCAATTGAATAAGATTTCTTTTTACTTAATTTCGTCAAATTTCCAACTTAATTGAATGTTATCATCATCATTATTCTAATTTTTTTTCAATTCTAAAATTTAAAAAACTAATGAGTTTGAGTCATGGGATATTGAAAATCAGTACACAATACTAATTAACTGTCAAATCGCGACGTTTCGATTTTTATTAAATCTTCCTCAGGCTCTTGCCAACACTAGCATCGATTAAAAAAACTAATCGATGAATGAACTTTCAATGAATGGCGATTGCTGGGCTGACCAATACCAGCCAAAAAATTTACTGAGGGATTTACTCTAGGGCTGACCAATACACAAAAAATTTAAAACTTGAATTTGAACGAATACAAAGCTTTCACTCGGAAGCAATAATCCAACAGAAACTTTTATTCGTCCCCTGGGAATGTGATCCCCAAATCCTCTCGTCCCCGACGTAATCCCCCACCTCATCCCCTTCCTTTCAAGGACTTCTCCCTGAGCGTCTTCTACTCAGAGTCTCGTCACGGTCCAGGCTGCCTCCAGGAGGCCACCGCAGCCCTCGGCGCCGCCCAGTACTGGTTGACGGACGAGGGCGTCGAGAACTGGATGATAAACAATGTCAGGATCTCCCAGACTCCCGATGGCCTCGTGAGAATCGCCAGGAACAGCAACAAGTACCAGCTGAGGACATCCCCCAGTAATGGCACTGCCTCCCTGACGACTCCCTTCCTCCACTGCACAGCCTCACTCGGACAAACCTCACACCTCTTCGTCAGGAGGGGCGAGAGGAGAATGCACTACGACGGCACCAGCTTCATCGTCAGAAATGCTGGTCACAGTGCTGGCTTCGACGATAACAATCAGCTGAAGGTTTATTAATCCCTCCAGGGGGTCAACTCAGTTGTTTCAGGGGATTAATTAGCGAAGGGGTAATTAGGGAGGATTTAAAGTGGAATTATTGAAGGGAATTCTCTGGAGAAGGAAAAATCATTTTCTTTAATCGAGATTTTGGAGGGGAAGGAGGGGGTTTGGGAGAAAAAGTCGTAAGGGATTTTCGGTTGGAAATTTAATTCTCTACAAGAAAGATCGGATCATGTTTTCTCGTAGGGGTCATTGGTAACGAGATAATGAGGGAAGTACGTCGAGAAGTCAATTAAATCAATATTTTAGGTAAGGACTTTGCGATTATCTAAATAATCTTGAGGTTAGTCAAAAATTCCTCGACTCAACATCAAAATCTCCAACTAAGGGTAAAATTTATGTAAAAAGTAATCCCCTCCCCTGGATTTTTTTTTCTTCAATTTTTCCCCAAAATTTTCAATTTTCAATGAAAAAAAATTTTTCTCAGATTTTTTCTTTCTTCTTTTTATTATAAAAATTATACAAAATATTGAGGGCAATTAAATAGTTCTTGAGATGTTGAGAATGAAATTCAAGTGAATGATGACATGTCGGGGTCGAAATTATCGTCATCGCCATCAGATTCAAGAGATGAAGAATCCATAGTGAAATTTTCGTCATGACTTGCTCTTCGTTTCTTCATTTTTTTGCCCTTTGAGTCTTGAATTGTCTCGATGGCTGTCAATAATCTCTCGATTACGAGCCCATTGTACAGTTTCGGAACAGTTCCAGTGGAACTCTCAATTAATTTCGATTTAGTCTGGATGTAAGAGTCACTGATGCTCAAAATTTCGGTTAAAGTCGAGATGATTTCGTTCGGTTTGCTGCGGGAGGATTCGGCTCTGTCCTTCGTCATCGCGTCCCTCACGATGTAGTAATTCTCCAGACCCTTCTGAAAATGTGAATTATTCATTGAGAAGAACTAATAAAAGAATTTTGTTCGATAAAAAGTTGTTTTCACTCAAATCCAAAAAATATGATTTTCTTATTTTCTAAATATCTCGAAAACGCGTGAGTCTGGAGACAAATGTGGCAAGAAATTTTTCGTAGAGAATTCAATTTCCTACAAAAAATATCTTATAACATTTTACCGTAAACCCACTGATTAACGAGATAATTACGTAATTGGAGGTTGAAAAAAAATATGATGAAAAAATACATGAAAATGATTCAATTTCTATTTCGTGAATACCTTGGAAACGAGTGGGTTTAGAGGAAAAAATGATATGAGATTTTTTTTAGAAAATTGGATTTCTTATGAAAAATGCTTCATGCAATTTTTGATAAATTGCTTCGATCCTGAGAAATTAATCAAAAACAGTGGAGAAGTTGGGAAAATTACCTCTCGTTCTTTGAAGCAGAAAGCGAAGGCATGTGACTCTATGAGATTATTCAAGACATAGACAGCCTCGAACCGTTCGTCCTTGAAGAGCTCGTCCCTGAGCTTGACAACATTCTCCCACTCCGCCCTGGTCAGCCTGATCTTGGGGCCCTTGACCAGGGATTTGAAGAAGAGTCCATAGAGGAGGAAGATACCTCCCAGCCTCTGGGTATCGTTGTAGGCAGGAGAGATGAATTCTTTTGCGATGGCGAGGGCTTCCTCGCAGAATTCCAACATCTCTGCTTCAGTCGATCGATTCCTAAGGTTTATGGAGCGCAGAGAAATGACCATAAATCGGCACAAATATTATTTTCACCAATATTTGCATCGCAACTACATATTTTTTGCTCAATCACTATTAACGCGTAAATATTTTTCATTATATTATGAATGAATATTGCGAAATTAACATTTTTTAAATACCGTATCAATGAGTAATCAATAAGTAATAATGAAAAATAAAAAATTATTATTTATCTAATAAAGGAGGACTGAAATATTTCAGAGTAATCAGTCAATCAATAATGAAAATTGAAAAATTTCCATTATTCATAACGAGAGAAATCGGTATTTTCTGTTTTACATTTTCCATTGATACTATAATAAAAATGAATTTTATAACAGCCCGCAACTTTTTTAACTCACAGTAGTCTCCTCTTAATTAAAACTAATAAATAAGTAGAATTTCCCACAGTTGAATGGAAAGTGATTGTCAATCGTCGAATTATCTCATTAATCACTGAATTTACAGGGAAATGTCTGAGAACATTTTTCGTAGAGAATTAAATTTCCAACAAAAAATGTCTTGTGACATTTTCTCCTAAATCCACTCATTAACGAGATATTCCCTCATTTAATAAAACGTAAAATCCATTTTCTTCTCAAATGAAAAAGCTACTTCATCCGCACGAATCCTCAATTAATTATTTATTAACTAACGATCAAATGATTGAGTTTTTTGAGAGCTACACCCCCGAGGGGGTTCAGTAAGTCAAAAAACCCTGTGGCAAGCTATCCTTGATGGCAGAAAAAACCCAATTCTGAATTCTTCATATTTACAATAATTTGTTTTTTATTTTTCTTCATAAAAATCATGCTCACCAATAAACATTCGTGAACTTCAGTCTTCTCCACACCTCGCAGAACCCTTGAAAGCTCCAATCTCCATTCCCCTCGAACTCCGTCAAGATCCTTACACAGTCCTCTTTGAATCCAGGCGCTATCACCACTTTTTCAGGCTCAGAATTCTCCATAACCGAAGTAAAATCAATAAATAAACAAATAAATCCAACAGATTCTCCAGTCCAACGGTTTTCTCATCTCTTCCAACAACAACAATCGCACCAGCCGGTGTTTTTCACAGGCCCCCCACCACCTGAACCACAACAACAGGGTGAGTTTTCATGTTGAATCGTCTGCACACTTTTGTCTTCAGGACCAGTTGTTTTTTATAGAGGGGGGGGGGGGGGGGG
>NW_021680466.1:245944-284206 GCF_001412515.2 Diachasma alloeum | reverse complement strand
GGGGGGGGGGGGGGGGGGGGGGGGGGGGGGTTCGTACTTCCGCAACTGTTACAGTAGTGTGGAAGTACGAACGCCCCCCCCCTTTCTATAGTGATGAAAAAATAGTGATAAAACTTTAGCATTTACCTATGAAACGCCAAAAAATACGAATAATAAGGAAGTAATTACACCTCGATGATGTTAAAAGTACCTTTGTGTCGAGTATTAATCAATTACCAGTGAAAAATCAATGATAATCGGTGGAAATTGAGATGAAATAGGCCTTTGAGGTTATAATGAAGTCCACAATATTTGTTTATTTAGTTGTTTTTCTGAGTAAGTTGATAGATATTTCTCCAACATTTTATCCCCATGAATTATATTAATTACTGTGCTTCAGTTTCAATTTCATCAGTCCCTGCTGATAATTCCGAGGCCCCAGAGTTGCAAATCGAAGTAAACGAAACAGAAAACGACACGAAAATTGATGCAGAGGTAGAAAATGAGACTGAAATAATGGAAATACCGAGCGAGGCGAATGAGGATTTTTCAAACGTTACGAAGGACGGAGAGGATGAGGACAAAGGAAATGCTACCATTACCTCAAAATTGAAGAATAACGGGGCTTACAAAATCTACAGCAATTGTTTGACTGATAAAATCTACGGGAATGTGGAAGTAAGTTTTAGGACTATCAACGTTTTCCGAAAACTATCTAGAACGTTATTTTTGAGAATAACAATTTTTTTTCAATAGGTTGTCAATGCTACCAGACTCATGGAGCTCCTGATAATGGAGCCAGGCCCCTCGAACAACACAGACGCTAAACAAGAAGGAAAAATTCCCGCGAGAACGTGTATTCTCGTTCTATTCTACACTAGATGGTGTGTCTTCAGCAGTCAGGCTGCTCCTCACTTCAACGCACTACCAAAATTCTTTCCACATATTAGAGCAGTCGCTATCGATGCTTCCAAATATCAAAAGTACGTGAACAGTCCAATTGGACCCCCCCCCCTCCTCCCATTAATGGAACAATTGAATATTTTTCCAGATTTCTGGAATATTTACTTATCTATGGAATCGATTTTTTTTAATCAAGTGGATTTCTCCATCCATGATATGAGAATATATTTGGTGGTCTATCTGCTGTTTCTCGCTCAATAATGGAAATAAACCCTGCCAGCTGCAATTTTTTCATATTTTCCATTCATTTCTAATCGACGGAACACTGATATATTTGTTTGGCACGTGCCAGAGTGGTTCAGTCGAAAGTATATAAATAATTGATAAGTTGAAAATATAATGACATTTATGTTTCCATTCCTTGTCAAATTGCTCTGACAAATTCATATACGAAGAAAGTCGAGTTAATGTGTTCATGTGATCGACATTACTCATTTTTAAGTGTGTTCACTAGTAAGAGTTTCTTTGCATGACAATTCCAATTTTCAATTATGATCTGAACTTGTTGACATTCTTTTACAAAAATGTCCTTATTACTTCGGGTTCCTAATGTTTCACCGTTTCACAAAGTTCTAATGTTCCGTAATTGGGCGTACGATGTTCTATATTTGGCAAAAGTATTCCGTAATAGGTCTTTTAGACTTAAACATGATTTTTTAGAGATTCTTTCAAACAATAGTTCATTTTTGAACCATTGTCTGGACCCTCGAAGAGCCTTGGGTGTTCCATAATTAGCCTGTTCACCCTATTGTCCAAATAAATGTTCCTCACCTGGCTTCATTGTTGAATAATGCAATTTCTTTTCTATTCATCTTCACAATTTTTCAGTTTTAATACACAATTTGGCATTGTCGGAGTTCCAACATTGATGTTCGTGTACAATGGGAAGCCCCTAGTGAGGTTCAACGACTCCTCCTACACCCTGGAGTCATTTGCAAAATTCGTTACTGATTACACAGCTCTGGAGCCGAACGGTTCCCTCTACGTCACCTCTGGGGACTTTGCCGGGCCAGTACCCAGCACACCATCCAACGAGTGCGACTACTGTCTCATCCTGTCCTGGCTCTTCATCGCAGCCTGTGCACTCTATTTTACTCTTCAGAGCCAGTGGTGGAAGCAGTTTGTCGAGCTGATACAGAATACGTGGAGGGAGAGCAACGCACAGCACGAGCATACCGATTAATCCTTCATTTTCTTATTTATTGTGATATGTCAAGTTGTTGATTAAAATGATTAAGATAAATGATGATGCAATTTTATTCCATCCATTGTGTTGGGCGTTAGAGTGGGGACGCACAACCGCACACTGAGAAAAAAATTACTTTTGCCAAAGAAATTTACTAACTACAAGAAAATCCACACATTTAAAATGCAAATATTTATATACCTTTACCTTTACCAGTCAGAGGTAAATTTAATTAATTCAGTCATTTTGTTTTTAAACAGTTTTTCATTATTTTTAATTGTCACATTCAAATTCAGGATGAGATAGACAATTCTCAACTTGATTCCACAGTTCCTCCAATTCTCTCTATACTCCGTCGACTCAAAATGGCGCCCATTAATACCCTAACTTCATGATTGTTGTCGTTTTTCCCATCGAAAAATTTGTTTGAACTGAAGTTCGTCCTTAGGCTCCAATCATACGATAATCTGTCAATTCAAAACCCCTCGAATCTCACCCCCAACAGAATCCCCTCTAAAATGATTAAAATACCGTTGAATTACCGATAAAATATGCCGTACTGTGCACTAGGTTAGGGAGGATTTATTTCGTTCCAAGTGTAAAATTGTTTTTAAAAAATAAATGAAGTGCTGAATTTTTGTTTCAATTTTGAAACAAAATAATTACGAAATATGGGATCGTCACTTTTAGTCTGTCCCATGTGCTGTGGAGAGACGTTCAATAGTTCACAGTCACTTAAATATCATTTATTAAGTATGACTGATAATTTGTACTGTCCTGGATGCTCGCAGAGATCAGAGTCTGTTGCTGCATTGATTCAGCATCTTGATGCATGTGGCACTGGGGATAATGTGACTTTTGAGGAGACTGTCAATGAAGGAAAAATTGGGGAGGGCGAGGTGTTGATGGTGAGCCAAATTTTCATGTATTTTCATTTGTTTGTAGATTTTTTTTCCATTTACTCATCTGAGTTCAGATCGTTAATGATCAGGAATGGAGGGAAAACGATTCAGAAAGTAGTTTTTTGTTGAAAATTTCAAGAGCTACAAAACATTTATTTCACGCACAATTTCTATTTTTTAATCATTTCAGGATACAAATGTCGAGCAAATCCACGAAAGTTTCTTGGCATCTGTCAACAACGAGGGTATCATGATTGTGGGAGGACCGAGATCCCTAGAAGTGGACGACGATGGTAATAATAGATTCGGAACAACCCTTTCAATAATTTGATTCAATTCCTGAGCAAAAAATGAGTCGAGAAATCAGTAGCGAAGCGGTAAACCGATCGATTTTGACTATTGGCCAGTTTTTGACGAATTTCTCGAAATCTAAAGGAGATAGAAAAATTTCTGTCATGACCTTTTTTGTAGAGCCAATTGAGCGTTATAAAAAAGGTCATAAGGAAAATTTTGCTGTCTTTCTTAGATTCCGTGATATTCATAAAAAACTGGGCAAAAGTCAAAATCGACTTGACCCGGTTTACCGCTGAGCTACGGAAATATGGCTGTGTTTTTGCTCATTAAAAAGAAATTGTTCTCAGGACAAATCAAGATGGTTCAAAAAATGGAGCCGGAGAACGACCCGGGGGAGTCCATTCTTCCTGACGACGAGTACGAGGATCTTGAGAACATCGACGAGGATGGCTCTGTGAAATCGTCAACCAGCAAGAAAGATGAAACCAGTGAAAACGCCCCTGTGATCAGCATCCCAGAGAAGACAGACGACACAAGCAACGAGAACAACGTCATTGGAATTTACTCTGACGAAACGGCTGAGTACTTCGAGGGCGACCAGAGCCTAATGGAAATCAATGAGGATGAGGATACTAAAGAGCTCGGAGAAGAATTCATGAGGGTAAGATAATGCTCCCTTATCAATAAAAAAAAACAAGTGGGAAAATGCTCTTGTATTGCATATCATAGTTATTTCTGCTGATAAATTAGCAATATGCTTCCGAACGGCTATTTTGCACAGTATTTCCTTCTATCACGTATAATTCATTGTTTATTTCGTTTTATGAGATTGAATAAGATCACTTTTCAACTAATTTTGTCGGATTTTCAAATTAGTTGAATGCTATGATCATCGTTATTCTTATTATCCCTTTCTTCTATACAACCGATTGTCTTTTTACGGTTCTACCTATCCCCTCAGCTCTTCTATAAAATGTTAATAGAAAAAAATTATTTGTGCATACTTTACTGAATTTGAAACATCACATTTAAAGAAACCATTAGAGAGCTCGCTGTCAGGGGAAATTCATGAAAAATTACAAACTTTTAACAATCAATTTAAAAATCAAATCAGCTATCGTAATCATCTTTCAACTTCGACTTAACGGCATTAAAATAAACGTTTTAAACTGTGATTGAATTCATTTGAAGCATGATATCCAACCATATCCCCGGAATTCTGATTTTCAAAAAATCCAGAATTTTTGGAAATTTTCAAATAATTCAAAATGACGATTATTGCTATCGCCTTCATCATCGAACTCGGTCTGAAGGACATCCAAACAAATTTTTCAAGCCATTCAAT
This sequence comes from Diachasma alloeum, assembly GCF_001412515.2. Taxonomy (NCBI): domain Eukaryota; kingdom Metazoa; phylum Arthropoda; class Insecta; order Hymenoptera; family Braconidae; genus Diachasma; species Diachasma alloeum. The sequence continues at coordinate 279,537 of NW_021680466.1, read as the reverse complement.
CAATTTTTTTAGTTATCGTGAAAAAAACAATTATTGAGCAATTGCACAAATTTAAAAAATTGATAAATGAATCAAGTTCCATCTACAAATAAATAAAAAATAAAACAAGTGAGAAATTGCTCTGGTATTGAATGTAGTAGTTATTTTTGCTAATAAATTAGCAATATGCTTCCGAACGGCTATTTTGCACAGTATTTCCTTCTATCATGTATAATTCATTGTTTATTTCGTTTTATTAGATCGAATAAGATCACTTTTCAACTAATTTTGTCGGATTTTCAAATTAGTTGAATGCTATGATCATCGTTATTCTTATTATCCCTTTCTTCTATACAACCGATTGTCTTTTTACGGTTCTACCTATCCCCTCAACTCTTCGATAAAATGTTAATAGAAAAAAATTATTTGTGCATACTTTACTGAATTTGAAACATCACATTTAAAGAAACCATTAGAGAGATCGCTTTCAGAGGAAATTCATGAAAAATTACAAACTTTTAACAATCAATTTAAAAATCAAATCAGCTATCGTAATCATCTTTCAACTTCGACTTAACGGCATTAAAATAAACATTTTAAACTGTGATTGAATTCATTTGAAGCATGATATCCAACCATATCCCCGGAATTCTGATTTTCAAAAAATCCAGAATTTTTGGAAATGTTCAAATAATTCAAAATGACGATTATTGCTATCGCCTTCATCATCGAACTCAGTCTGAAGGACATCCAAACAAATTTTTCAAGCCATTCAATCAATTTTTTTAGTTATCGTGAAAAAAACAATTATTGAGCAATTGCACAAATTTAAAAAATTGATAAATGAATCAAGTTCCATCTACAAATAAATTAAAAATAAAACAAGTGAGAAATTGCTCTGGTATTGAATGTAGTAGTTATTTTTGCTAATAAATTAGCAATATGCTTCCGAACGGCTATTTTGCACAGTATTTCCTTCTATCATGTATAATTCATTGTTTATTTCGTTTTATTAGATCGAATAAGATCACTTTTCAACTAATTTTGTCGGATTTTCAAATTAGTTGAATGCTATGATCATCGTTATTCTTATTATCCCTTTCTTCTATACAACCGATTGTCTTTTTACGGTTCTACCTATCCCCTCAGCTCTTCTATAAAATGTTAATAGAAAAAAATTATTTGTGCATACTTTACTGAATTTGAAACATCACATTTAAAGAAACCATTAGAGAGCTCGCTGTCAGGGGAAATTCATGAAAAATTACAAACTTTTAACAATCAATTTAAAAATCAAATCAGCTATCGTAATCATCTTTCAACTTCGATTTAACGGCATTAAAATAAACGTTTTAAACTGTGACTGAATTCATTTGAAGCATGATATCCAACTATATCCCCGGAATTCTGATTTTCAAAAAATCCAGAATTTTTGAAAATTTTCAAATAATTCAAAATAACGATTATTGCTATCGCCTTCATCATCGAACTCGGTCTGAAGGACATCCAAACAAATTTTTCAAGCCATTCAATCAATTTTTTTAGTTATCGTGAAAAAAACAATTATTCAGCAATTGCAAAAATTAAAAAAATTGATGAATGAATCAAGTTCCATCTACAAATAAATAAAAAATAAAACAAGTGAGAAATTGCTCTGGTATTGAATGTAGTAGTTATTTTTGCTAATAAATTAGCAATATGCTTCCGAACGGCTATTTTGCACAGTATTTCCTTCTATCATGTATAATTCATTGTTTATTTCGTTTTATTAGATCGAATAAGATCACTTTTCAACTAATTTTGTCGGATTTTCAAATTAGTTGAATGCTATGATCATCGTTATTCTTATTATCCCTTTCTTCTATACAACCGATTGTCTTTTTACGGTTCTACCTCTTCCCTCAGCTCTTCGATAAAATGTTAATCGACAAATTTTGTCTATGCATACTTGAATGAATTTGAAACATTACATTTGAAGAAACCATCAGAAAGTTCACTTCCAGGGAAATTCATGAAAAATTACAAATTTTTAACAATCTTCATAAAAATCAAATAATCAGTATAGCTATCGTAACCATCTTTTAACTTCGACTTAATGGCATTAAAACAGACATTTCAAGCTATGACTGAATTCATATGAAGCATGATATTCAAAGATATTCCGGGAATTCTGATATTCAAAAAATCCAAAATTTTTGCAAATTTTCAAATAAATGAAAATAACGATTATTGCTATCCGCTTCATCTTCGAACTCGGTCAGAGGGACATCCAAACAATTTTTTAATCCATCATTCAATCAATTCGTTACATTTTTTTCAGTTATCATGGGACAACCGATTATCGAAAAAAATTCTAAAATTAAAAAAACTCATCGATAAATTCAATTTTAATTAATGGCGATTGATAGGGCTCAACAATACCCACATTCGAAAAAAAAGGATTCAATTACATCCAGATATAACCCAAAAAATCAAAAACTTAAATTTGAACGATTACAAAGCTTCCATTCGGAAGCAAAAAGTAAAAGATTAAAATGTCTTTCGATTTTAGATCGACGCAACAGCCCTGTACAGCTGCAGCAGTTGTGGGATGGGTTTCAATTCGGTGTTGGATCACATAAAACAGTACCACGACGGTCAAGAAGTCGTACTAGAGATGGCGGACGAGGCGCCAGTCCTCCAGGAGGAGCCTGCAGAGCCCGAGGGGCCAGTGACGAAGACCAAGCAGAGGCAGAAGATGAATACAATCAAGACTGAGGAGTGCATAGACTCGGAGGGGAGACTCTACACCAGAAAAGTCGTGCAGATCGAGCCTTTTTGGGATAAATCCAACAATCAGAGTGACAATTCGAAGACGACTTCAATGATTGAAAAGTTCTTCTCCAATGCTGAAGGTGTCAAGGTAAAAAAATTGGAGGCGGCTGTATCTTCGATACAGCTGTAATTGTACGTGGATATGTCGATGGTCTTTCCTTTTTTCTTGAATTTCTTAGAAACTCCTTGAATTCCCTCGAATTTTCTAGGAAATCCCTGAATTTCCTCGAAATTTTTAGAAACTTCTTCAATTTTTTCGAAATTTCAAGAAAACTGTTGGAATTACCTCGAAATGCCTAGAATTTTCTAGAATTCCGATAGATTACGCTGCACATAAGGATCTGCATAGAAATTTAATATTGATGGGGATCCCTGCTTTCAGCCCCGTCAAAAGCCGGAGCCCCCAGTCCCCAAGGTCCACCGCTGCAACCAGTGCCTCGAGCAATTCCCCAGACTGACGGACTTCCGAACGCACGTGTGCCTCAACGGCTCCAACCACTGCGACCACTGCGACCAGTCGTTTGCAACAGTGAAGGCCCTCCAGGTCCACTCGAAAGTCCACGAAGTGGAGTCGAACGACCCTGACCGCCAGTTCATCTGCACCACCTGCGGCACCAAGTTCGCCTCCCACAAGAGCCTGCGCCTCCACTCGCGCATGCACGCCCCAGTGCGAGAGAGACACGTGGACGCACCCGAGGGCGATCCCGATGCTACCTTCACGTGCTTCGAGTGCGGAAAGTCATTCTCAGAGTCATACAGGAGTGCCCACATGGCTCTGCACACTGGGGACTCTGTCACCTGCACAATCTGCAATAGAAAGTTTGACTCTGCGGACTCGCTAGCCATGCATGCAGCTGTCCACCCGGAGTTGGGGATGTCCGAGCCCCCGAGGAATCAGGGGAGAAAGCCCTGGAAGAAGGTGAAACCGCCCAGTCCCAGCGAGGGCCCCGCCGAAGGGGAGAAGGAGGGGGCCGAGGGTGCTAAGGGGAATGACAAGGACAATGGGGACCTGTCGAAGCCTTACCAGTGTCAGCACTGTGGGAGAAGGTTCACCAGGCCTCATGAGAAGGTCAAACACGAGAGGATTCACACTGGGGAGAAACCACATGCTTGCGAGGTGGGCGCAATTTTTTTTTTGCTTCCCATTGTCATGAAACGTGAAGATATGATATGAAAACCAAGTTCTCGACCGCTCTGATATAGATGTTTGGTGAAGATATGATATTTTTAGAAAATGTGCATATGTGGTCAGATGAGTGTGATCATTTTTCGGAAAATTTCTATAATCTTCACAGAAAAAGGACTAATGTTGAAGCTAAAAATCTGAAGTTTCGTCGAATAATTGGTGTTACTTTGGAGCACTTCCGGGCGCAATTTCAGCTCAATCGGTCCAGTAGTTTCCGAGATACAGCAATTCCTCAAACATCTTTTTTCCTTAATATCTCGAAAACTACGTGACTGAATTGAATTTTTTTTACGTCAAAATATTTCCTGTAATCATATCTATCAAATCAAATCACAATATTGCTATGTAGCTAGGGACTGTTTGGTAATAATCGGCATTTTTCGTTTTCATGAGAAAATCGTTCTGTGCACGATAACTCCCAGAAAAATTTACATAGGATGTCGAAATTCGGTGAGATTGTAGCTCTTATGATATTACCGGATGGGATTGTGGGTAGGCGATATCGGACAAGTGGTTTCGAAGATATTCAACTTTTTCTGAAAAACTGTTTTGTTCAATATCTCCCAAACTGCTGATCCGATTAATTTTATTTTCCTTTCAAAATACTCGTCTTGCTGCTCCCTATCAAAACCAATCAAAATATGAATACCTGTTCATAGAAAGTTTTCGAGATATTCGGGTTTTTCTAATTTTTCTATTGAGAGTTAATGTGGCGTTCCATAATACGCGTAAAACTTGGCATAAACAACTGAGGTTCTGGCTACTAATTAGTGTTATTAAGTCACACTTGTGTATAAAATTTTGTGTCGATCGATTCAATACACCCTGGCATAGAGCAATTCGTCCAAAAATCTTTTTTTTCTAAAACATCACACATCGTCATTTTATCCATTATTTTTGCCTCTGGGGGCTTATTCTCGATTTGTTTGAAGACGAATTTGGGTGTGCTACACGACAGTCAGCTCCCAGAATGACTTGAAAAGTCGTACAAAAAATAAATAAAAAAATAAATTACAAAAAACTGAAATGAAAAAATTTATGCTTTCCATTTTATATTATGTAATATTTGATGAAATAACGATGAAAATGGGGATCGGCGTGGAAAAAGAAAATATGTGAAACTTTTTTCCGAGGAACAATTTTTCAAGAACGATTGTCAGGGGAATATTATCCTAGAACCATTGCTACAGATCCATTCGGAAGCTTGTTACCAATGGAATTGGTAGAGAGAAAGAAAAAGAGACTAGTGACGCATAAAGTAATCCTGTTTGTTTCACATACATTATTTGTCATGAACTGTATAATGTTTTTATCTCCCTCCAGGTGTGTGGAAAAACATTCAGAGTCTCTTACTGCCTGACCCTCCACATGAGAACCCACACAGGGGTTCGTCCCTACGAGTGCAAGCACTGTGGCAAGCGTTTCAAAGCTTCGTCAGTCTACAATCATCACTTGCTGACTCACGGCGAGGAGAGGGCGTACAAATGTCCATTCTGCGTCAAGACATTCAAAACACGTGTGCAATTGGCAGGTCACAAAAACAGTCACACCAAACCCTTCAGGTGCACCGAGTGCTCGAGGCCATTTGCCTCGTTGTACGCTGCCAGGGCGCACATCGCCACCCACAAGAAGGACAACAACTTAAAATTCAGTTGCTACATCTGCGGTGCGTCCTACGGGCGTGCATTCGCACTCAATGATCACATGAAGGTGCATGGCAGTGAGGCTGTTGCCACACCTGAACCTGCACGCGAGGAAATTATTCACGAGGATTTTCTCCTGGAGGAGGACATCACCGAGCAGGAGCTCGCCGAGGGAATCAGTCCCGATTTACAATTGAGTGAAAACGGCATGATCAAGAAATTCGTGGACTCTGATTGAGGCTACTTTCATTAATGTGGGGAGGGGATGCGTGGGTCTTTCAACAATCTTAGGAAAAAATGACTTTTTTCTCGATGAATTGAGAAAGTGTGGACTTTCGATAACACGGTTCGACCTTGAAAACGAAACCGAGCCCATCTTATGGGTATTTTAATACTGATGTTAAATTTCGTTTCAGGAATCTCTCTAGCACGTCGAGTTTTCGAGAAAAAAAATGTTGAAATTTTGAAAATTGTTCAAATAAACAAGTTGAAAAATTTGTAGAAAAATTGATGTGGACGTAGTTTTTCGCAGAAAACAACAATGAATTTATGAAAATGTGATTTTTTTAGTGGACCAAATTCATTTTTTAATAAATTTTTTAAATTGTCCTTTTTAACACTACCACATATTTTTTCAACTAGACGCGCTAGAAATATTTTCAAAAAGAAATGTAAAATCGGGTAGACGGAAAAAATAGCCCATACACCCAAAACGTGCTAAAACCCACTCAACTTGAAAATTTCCCTTCGTCTATTTTTTCCTGGATTCGTAAAATGGGCATCAAAATATCTATAAAATGCGGTCAGTCTCATTTCTGAGGCCGACGACATTCGAATTTTGTCGAACCGTGTAATGATTGCTTGTTTAGGAAAATTATTCAATTTTTAGTTGTGTATTCAATTATCTTGGATTGAAATTTTAACGATTCTTTTCATCCAAGTGCCCTTAATAAATTTATATAGGATCGAATATCTTGTGTGATGGATGCTTTTCTTCGGAGGTGGATTATTGTTGAGCAAATGTGAGAACATGTGATGTAAGAAAGTAAGTTTATATCAATTAAAAATATTAACCTTAAATTAAATTCGCCGAGTGGTTAAATTCTCTTGTCAAATGCGTGGAATAGGCCCAGATCTCACAAACATCTCTGTAATAAAAACAAAACCTTCACAGCTGTTTTTGAGGGAGTCACGTGGTCCGCCATATTGTGATTTCCCCCGGAGTTTCAATCAGTTTCAATGTGTTGGGCATGCCATGTGCTCAGACATTATTGTTGGTTTACAACTTCAAAAGTATCTGAATCTCCAATAAAGACCGAGTGAGAGATATTTAAATGGACTAAAGTTTCAATCTAGAAAATTTTTTAAAAAAAAAAAAAAACAAGTGGCATTTCGTGGTGAAAGTTTTAACCTCAATCTGCTATTTACTTGGGCAATTGAATAGCTGCTAAAATGGGGAAAAATCACCGACATCAGAAGAACTTGAAGTCCGAGAGGTCAAAAGTGAAGTTAAAAGCAAAAAAGCCAAAAATCCTCCCCAAAGGGCAGAACCTCACCGACACGAGTTTCAAAGTGAAGAAGATTATCATAAGGGAGCAGCTGAAGTCTCACGAGTTGGATGAGATTGTCAGTCGTCGTAAACTCAACGTCAAGGAGTTATTGACCCGCCTCCAGCACCACAATTCGGCAGTTCGCCAGGAGGCCATCAAGGAATTAAAAGAGATCCTGCAAAATTACCCACCCGAGCTTCTCAGCTCGCACCTCAACGCCCTCCTCCAGGGCATCTCCTCGCTGGCCCTCGACAAGGAGAGAGACATTCGAAGGGACACCCTCAGGGTCCTCTCCCTCGTCCTGTCTCCCCTCTCCAGCGATCAGCTCTCACCTTTCTCTGAGATCCTCGTCTCCTACCTGAGGTGTGCAATGACCCACATTAACCCCTCGATAAAAGAGGACTCCCTCGCCTTCCTCGACGTTCTCGTCCACTCCTGTCCCTTCCTCGTCTCCAGGAACGCTCGCAAGATACTCCCGAACTTCCTCGACATGATTTCCAGCCACAATCACACCTCCACGTCTCGACAGCTCACGACAACCCTCAGCTCCAGAAATACCGCCATCAAGTGGCGAGTCAAAGTCCTCCAGCGTCTCTCCAGCATCTTCAACTCGATCATCAATGACCTGAGGTCGCAAAAAAATTTGAAGAGACATTCGGAAGTCAGAAAAATCCTCGTCGACGACGACACGAATTGCCTCAGCTTCTTCTGGGGAAATAATCTTGATATTTGCAATATTGGGGCTGACGAGGACGAGGGCGTGCTGGGGGGTGCGGGATTCAGTGAAGATGACTTTAAACGTTACGTCAAGGTCCTCGTACCTCTGATGATGGACAGCTGGGTCGAGGTCAGGCCCAAAGAGGTCGAGGCAGAGGGGGGAAGTCTGTTGTCGCAAGAGGCAGTCGAAATGCTGAGGGTTATCGTGAAGATTTTCATGAATTTTTTGGATATTCTGGAGGTTTTCGATGGGGAGGAAGTGAGCGAGTGGTTCGGCGGGGAGGTTTCGGAGGGATTTGCCAAGTTTTTCGGGGAGGGATTCCCGTATGGAGCGGTTAAGAGGGTGGAGAGGGGTCGGAAGAGACAGGGGGACTTTGGAGAGGGCGACGAGGTGGGGGTGCTCCAGGAGAATTTAGGGGTCGGGGTGGTTCTTGCGGGAATCGTCGGGAGGCGACCGCTTGGCGAGCTGGAGAGAGAGGGGCTGGAGGGAGTTGTTCAGTATGTCTGTGGTGAGTTGTTTAGTATTAGAGCTGCAAGGAGTTCGCTGTATGGGATTCGCCGCGTATGAAAAAATCGTATAGAAATTACATAGGATTTTTGTATTTGATATTCGGAGATTTCTATAGAGATATTTTTTATGCGGGAGGTTGGGGTAAAACGGACACTTGACTTTTTTAATGTTAATGAGGGGTTGAAATGTAGATGACATTTAATAATTTTTTTTTTCAATACAAAGAACAATTCTTTGCGCGATTTTAACCTCGCTTCGCTCGGTTAGATCGCAGTTTTCGGGCCCAACGACATAAAATATCGTATGTCACACGGCGATAAAAGCATTAATAGTTTTATTAAAAAGTATAATGCGTTTTATTTATACTTTTATTTAAAAGTATTAATGCTTTTATCGTCTGATGACAATATACTATTAATACTGTGGATAATTGTTATATTTGGACGGTGGATAATTAATTATTGGAACTGGAACTTTGATTATTTTCATTCATCGATCTTCACTTTGGGATTGGAAGATAGCGACGTACTTCAAGTTATTCGCGATGAGGAATATAATGGAATTCCTTAGGTGAAGAGATTAAGGGTGCCAAGTGAATTTGAAAGAAGATTCAAAAAAAATTTTTTCTTTCTCTCCATCATTGGAGAAATATGTATTCATCCATCCGACGAAATTTCAAACCCGCAACCGGAACTAGACATCGAGAAAATAAATGCGGAAAATCCTCTATTTCGCGTGACGAACCTCGAGAAAGCATGGGATCAAATGGGCAGGGCGGGTTGAAATATCTCTCTTATTCACCCCGGTACCCCATTGTTTTTTGTCGCCATCACATTGAACACATCATTCCCCATATCTTCAAATTTTTTCAAATTTTTCTTGAGTTCCTAGGGGGTTGAAACGTTCAATTTAATCAAAACTCCATAAGAGGCCGTGTATAAGACTGATTTTGTTTATTTAATTTCTCGATATCCATAAGTTCTAAAATTTTAAACTTGTCACCGATGTTCACCATCTGTCTAATACTATTAATTTAAAAAATTATAACTTTGTTGGTGAATGTCAATTTTCAAGGTCATCACCAAATTCACTTGGCACCCTTAAGTACAGTAGAGGCTTCGTATAAGATCACTAGGATGTCACACTGGATGATTGATAATGCTTGAACTGCACCAAACTGTAGGGGAGGGTAGGGTAAAATGGACACTTTTGACTTTTTTAAAAATATTCATAACTCATAAACAGATTTATCAGTTGAGCTCAGTCTAAGCTCATCACAAAGAGGAATCATTGTTTTTCAATTGAAAAATAAAATTATTCCATTTCATGAACAATTCAACACGTCATGAATATTTCAAAAAAAGTCACAAGTGTCCGTTTTACCCTACCCTCCTCTGAAAGATACTTGGGTGTCCTTGAAGTTAAGGATGCTGATGGATTAATCTTGGTTTAGAGCGATTGAGGAATTGGAGCAGCAATGATGCACCTGCTTTACCCATTTTGTCCAACTTCTTGAGGATTTTGTTTCTGAAGGCGAGTAAAAATTTGTACGGTAATGGGGTCAACCTTGGAAATATTCTCCGGGGAACTATTTCCGCAGCTTGCAGACAACCAAAACGAGAATTGCAGAACCACTTGTTTGGCATTCTTGGAGATATTGTTTTGGATCATCGCTTGAACGAACTCCAAAGGTAAATCAAGAATCTTTTAGACACTTCTGTTCATAACTTGATGGATAAACCTTAATTGCAGGGAGTCCTCATTCAAAAATTTCGTCAAAACTCTGCCAGATTTACTATTGAATGAAAACATTCATGACAATACGATACAGATGTTGAATCGCGCTGTTCTACAACATGGAACTTGGATTCGTGGAGAACTGGCCAAAAAGCAGGACCAAATCATTGGTAATTTTCCGTAGAATAGGGTGAACAGTCTAATTATGGAACTCTCGAGACTCTACGGAGGTTCAGACAATGGTTTGAAAATGGGCTATTGTTTGAAAAAATATTTAAAAAATACCGGTCGATTCCAAATTCAATAGGTTTCAGAAAAAAAAGAACAACCACATTATAGAATGAGAAATAATCGGGAGAAATGAAAAATTATGTTCAAGTCCAAAAGACCTATTACGGAACACTTCTGCCAAATATGGAACATCGTGCGCCCAATTACGGAACATTAGAACTTTGTGAGACGGTGGAAGGTTAGGAACGACAGTCATTTTTCATCTATATAGGTGAAACTTTATTTGTTTCTCGGTCAATTTTCAGTTGAATTCCTTTTGTATTGGTCTAATCCGCATTTTGAAATGGAAATCACGTTTTTTTTTCCACCCATATAGATGAAACTATTTTGTTTTATTCGTGAGCGTCACAAATTGGTAATTAGTCATGACCGTCATTGTGCAACTATATAGATGGTTTGACAACAATTTGGTTACAAATGATTTGTGACAATCATTTGTAGTTGGAAAATTTGTACGTCACATGACCGTCATTTTTTAGATCGCGTCATGTGACCAAAAATGACGGTCATTTTGCATCTCTAATCGCACCCGCCGAGACGTCTTAAAGATAGCAAGCAGATAACTTTTCAAATAGGATATCTCTTGGACAGACATTAGTATAGGAAGGTTTCATCTTAGAGATAACTTTCTGCAGATTTCTACTTGGGTATTCTCATATCATGGATGAAAATGAAAATAATCAATTCGGTAGACAGGTAAATTTCCAGAATTCTGGAGAAATATTCAAGTGTCCCGTTAATTGGGGGAGGTTCCGCAATTAGGTGGTTCACCCTACGTGTTCTAGTTCCGCGATTAATTTTTACTTTTTTTCCCCTCAGAAAATGCGAAGAGAATTGAGATTATTGGATCTCCCGACGACAAAGAATCCAGGCTGATGATTTGCAATTTATTACATTTCTTGGATGGTCAAATATATTTCTAACAAATTTCGGATGTTATCGACAACTTCCTGGGACGTGTAAATAATTCTTGCTGAATAAATTCTAATAGCACAATTTTCTTTCAACATTCAGTGCTTTTATTTCATATATTTCAATTCATGTTAATCTATATCACATCATGGTCCTAGTACGTTATTTCCTCCTAAAATTCTGCTTTGCGTATCAATTGATCAATTAATCATGATCATTCATCAACGAAACTCTCACTCTTGAATACTAGTCTGACATTTTAAAAACCGAGTGGAGTAATGCAATGTAACAGAACACAATGTTATTCTGATCATGATCAATGCACGGGGAAAATCAATTTTTTATCATTGATAATTATACACATTAGTTGCATTATGGAATACTGTAGTGCTTATTTTACAAATTACGATTGTCGATAAGAGTGGAACGACACTCATTCTCTCATTATTGAAAAAATTCAATTTCTTCGAAAGGACATTTCTCTCGTTTGTGCTAATGGAGGGAATGTCACACCCAAGAAATCCTAAAACTTGGTAACAGTGCTCTCGTCATCCACAAATGCTAGATTATCTACTCCCATCTTTTCCTCCTCCTCTTCCTCCTCCTCTTCCAACTTCCTGTCCAAAACATTCTCGACACTAGGGGTGAGTGGCAACACCGGTGTATCCTTGCTCAACTTGGGCCAGTCCGCGCCCCTCAGCTCCTCCTGAACCCTCAAGTACTCCTTCCTGCTCTTCTCCGGTTTGTAAAACTTCACCTTGGCCTTCCTCTCGATGACAAAATCAATGATAAACATCTCCACAAACAAGCATATGAGAAAATTAGCAAAGGCCATGCTATGTTATCGACAACTTCCTGGGACCTGTAAATAATTCTTGCTGAATAAATTCTAATAGCACAATTTTCTTTCAACATTCAGTGCTTTTATTTCATATATTTCAATTCATGTTAATCTATATCACATCATGGTCCTAGTACGTTATTTCCTCCTAAAATTCTGCTTCGCGTATCAATTGATCAATTAATCATGATCATTCATCAACGAAACTCTCACTCTTGAATACTAGTCTGACATTTTAAAAACCGAGTGGAGTAATGCAATGTAACAGAACACAATGTTATTCTGATCATGATCAATGCACGGGGAAAATCAATTTTTTATCATTGATAATTATACACATTAGTTGCATTATGGAATACTGTAGTGCTTATTTTACAAATTACGATTGTCGATAAGAGTGGAACGACACTCATTCTCTCATTATTGAAAAAATTCAATTTCTTCGAAAGGACATTTCTCTCGTTTGTGCTAATGGAGGGAATGTCACACCCAAGAAATCCTAAAACTTGGTAACAGTGCTCTCGTCATCCACAAATGCTAGATTATCTACTCCCATCTTTTCCTCCTCCTCTTCCTCCTCCTCTTCCAACTTCCTGTCCAAAACATTCTCGACACTAGGGGTGAGTGGCAACACCGGTGTATCCTTGCTCAACTTGGGCCAGTCCGCGCCCCTCAGCTCCTCCTGAACCCTCAAGTACTCCTTCCTGCTCTTCTCCGGTTTGTAAAACTTCACCTTGGCCTTCCTCTCGATGACAAAATCAATGATAAACATCTCCACAAACAAGCATATGAGAAAATTAGCAAAGGCCATGCTATGTTATCGACAACTTCCTGGGACCTGTAAATAATTCTTGCTGAATAAATTCTAATAGCACAATTTTCTTTCAACATTCAGTGCTTTTATTTCATATATTTCAATTCATGTTAATCTATATCACATCATGGTCCTAGTACGTTATTTCCTCCTAAAATTCTGCTTCGCGTATCAATTGATCAATTAATCATGATCATTCATCAACGAAACTCTCACTCTTGAATACTAGTCTGACATTTTAAAAACCGAGTGGAGTAATGCAATGTAACAGAACACAATGTTATTCTGATCATGATCAATGCACGGGGAAAATCAATTTTTTATCATTGATAATTATACACATTAGTTGCATTATGGAATACTGTAGTGCTTATTTTACAAATTACGATTGTCGATAAGAGTGGAACGACACTCATTCTCTCATTATTGAAAAAATTCAATTTCTTCGAAAGGACATTTCTCTCGTTTGTGCTAATGGAGGGAATGTCACACCCAAGAAATCCTAAAACTTGGTAACAGTGCTCTCGTCATCCACAAATGCTAGATTATCTACTCCCATCTTTTCCTCCTCCTCTTCCTCCTCCTCTTCCAACTTCCTGTCCAAAACATTCTCGACACTAGGGGTGAGTGGCAACACCGGTGTATCCTTGCTCAACTTGGGCCAGTCCGCGCCCCTCAGCTCCTCCTGAACCCTCAAGTACTCCTTCCTGCTCTTCTCCGGTTTGTAAAACTTCACCTTGGCTTTCCTCTCGATGACAAAATCAATGATAAACATCTCCACAAACAAGCATAAGAGAAAATTAGCAAAGCCCATGGCTAGAATGATGAGAGGCCATTCGAAATTTGGGGGGAGTTGCAGCTGCAGAATCCGAACGATCCATTGCGCCGGCCGAAGAGTTATGTAGGCGCAAACCGCGGTTAAGGCAACAATTGAGAATATGAACGAATTATTCGTGTAAATTGCTTTCCTGTAGGGCTTTCCCCGCGAAAAAATCACGGCTGTTGTGATGTATTGAAACATCGATATGGAGAATACTGAGTAATTCTCGTAGCTCGTGTAGTGGAGAAGTTCGTGGCTGACAAATGGCTTGAACCAGGAAAATTGCTGAACTCCGAAGAAGGATGCTGCTTGGAATGCCGACATTATCGACATTTGGAGGATTAGAGAGGTGAGAGGAGTGAAGGAGAGGATGGAGGTCATGGGGGGATGGGAGGCCAATTTGCCGGCGTATGCTTGAGTTTTACCGAAGAAGAAGGCAAAGTTTACGATCAAGCATATGTCAATGAAGAGGAACTCGATGTCGGTGAGATTGGAGTCTATCGAGTAGAGGATTATGGTGGAGAGGAACTCGGTTAAGGCACATGTTACCATGAATTTGAAGATGCCGAAGGAGGTGACGAGAGCCGCTCGCCCCTGGCGAATCACTTTGGGTACGCAAGTGATGTCGGGAATGCGGGAGGTGAAGGGTGACGCCACGCTGAAACGTAAGTATGTTTGACATAAGTTGATCTATTGAAAAGTTTGAAAAGGGAAAATTACAAGGCTCGACTAAATTCAAACGCAGTCGACCTTGAATACGAAACCGACCTTATATCATAGATATTTTAATGCTGATTTTAAATTTCGTTTGAGAAGTCTTTCTAACTCGTCGAGAGAAGAAAAACTTCTCTTATGAGAAGTCGCCCTCAATTGTGGAGAGGTTTAGTTGTTGAAATAAAGTCGGAAAATAAAGAGATTAACGCACAAGTATACGTATGCATCAAAGTGTACGCAACCAACTTCCGGTCACTTAATTTTACAAGAAAAATAATGAAATTTGGACATTTTCGAGATTTTTTTCACTCACTTCGACTCAACCAATTAGAATGAACCCAAATGCCCTGAACAAATTACATGTTCGTTAATTCATTGTATTTTTTCTGGAAAAAACTACGACCTAATTCATTTTTTTATAAATTTTTTAAACTGCACTTTTTAACACTGCAACATATTTTTCACGAAAACTAGACGTGCTAGAAAGATTTTTCAAAAGAAATTTAAAGTCAGCATCAAAATATCTGTAAAAGGGGACCAGTCTCTTAGAGCCGACGTCGTCCGAATTGTGTCGAACCGTGTACCAGAGTGTAGATTTCTTTATCACCTTGATTCAGCTTCAGACAGTGATATTCCTGCATGAGCTGCCCGAAGAGCTCCACAATCATTCGCCCCATCTCCACACATTGCTGAAATCGAATGGATGAGCTAGTAGGATTAAATCTTTATCCAATTGTCACGTATAGACCATTTCATTCTGAAAATCTGTGGGACATATTGATTCCGTTCACCGAACTGAAAAATCTTCGGAAAAATGATTAAAAATTCTAACAAAAATTGTCATTTAAGATAATATCGATTTGAGACCTCAAAAATTATGATGGATAGGGGAGAGTGGGGCAAAATGAAACAGCGGGGCAAAATGAAATAGTCGATAATACGACTGTTTGACGCAATTCAAGCAAAAAAAATTTTTTTCATCAATTTTTGTTCATCAACTTTTTTTTATTATTGGGAGTACTGCTTAGAATAATCAGTACCCCCAGACTTTCCACTCAGATTTTCAGATTTTCCATTCAGTACAATGGAAAATTATTGCGATGTTTTACGGGAGAAGATCTTGTCAATGGATTAATTGAAAAGAAAATTAAACATTAAAATCCAATGTCTAGAGGAAGGCCCAGGGAGAGACCCAGATTGGGAAAAAGGAAAATGTGATACTGAATTCAACCGAATGAATAAAAAGCGTAATCTGCCTATTCTAAACAATTGAATTATAAGACGAATAAAAGATCATTATTCTCATCAGTACTCCCAATAATAAAAAAAAGTTGAAAAAAAATTTTTTTTTGTTTGAATTGCGTCAAATAGTCGTTTTAAGGCTGTTTGATTTTGTGACATAATTTCAAATTCTTCAGAGGTAAATTTTTCTTTCACGTCATATTTCTATATATATATATATATATATATTTCACATGTATATATATATTATCGGTGAAATTAATAAATTCTGTCCTTTTATGGAGACCGATTATTTAAAAAAATTGAAGATAATCAATTGAAAATGAAAAATTCTTTATAGATTCTTTTCCTCTACTTCGCTATTCACTTCAATCATTAGTCGAATTCTCTTTGATTCATTATCAATATTTATAAGGTATTCATGAGAAAATGAAATTCAATGAATTCCACTTCTTCATTTCAACAAATGAAAAGATCAGCGCGCGCGAGAGCGCGCGCATAGATCTTGTTCCGTAAGAGTTCAAACTCCGTAAAACCCCAAGGGGGATTAAGGATGTTCTACACCCTTTCTGCCAAAATTCACGTTTTTTTAATTTTTCTGGCAAACTTATGATGGAATTGACGTGAAAAAATATAACGTTTTTGCGTTTTGTCATTATTTAATGACTGACGAAATTTTAAGGTGGTGCGAACATTTTCCTGCGTTTTCTCTAAACTTTTAAAAAGAATCACAAAACTGTAGAAAAAACGCATGAAAATTATCGCACCACTACGCAACTTCGTGAGCCATTAAAGAATGACAAACCACAAAATCGTTATATTTTTTCACGTCACTCCCATCGATAATTTGCCAGAAGAATGAAAACAACGTCAATTTTGGCTAAAAGGGTGTCGAACATCCTTAACACGAGAAAAGTGTCGGAAAATCTAGTGACTCTCAGGATGAAAAGGTAGATAGGTCTATCGGAAATGAAGGTGCACCTTACCAACATAATAACCAAGCTGCATTAGCTCTGAAACAAGCTGTTGCTTCTGGTCACTCGTCATCCTCGCAAATACTGCCCCTTTCACACAAATCTTTGGCACCAACTCCGGATAATGCTCTCTCAACAGCTGCCACGTCTGTCCAGTCAGGGCGAAACGATAGTTTGGGGCGGCAAATCCCCTCTCGATTGATTCGTAATTCACCACCAACAGGTTCCCCCTCTGCGGAGAAGCCCTGGCCGGCACCCCTTGCACATTGAAATAAATCTTGGCATCGGCTTTTTGTTCTGAAGGTATGACAGTGACATTGATAACTGTCTCGTCTCTCTCCAGAATTTTACACTCTTTGGCGACACTCACAGCCGTCTGTATGTTGTCACCTGTGATCATCAGGATCTGGATATTTGCTTCCCTCAACTCCTCAATCACTCGAATTGTCGGCTCCTTCAGTCTGTTCTCCAGGATGACGAGACCCAAGAACTCCAGGTCCTTCTCAATTTGATCGCGGTGCATCTTTTGAATCTTGGCGAAATTGGAGGTGATGAAGCTCCTTCCAATAGCGATTACCCTGTACCCTTGCTCTGTATATTTTTGCAACTCCGACACAATATTCACGGGAATAGTCTCGGGTTTACTCAGACTGAGGATCATCTCGGGTGATCCTTTAGTGTAAACTCTGAAGTGATCAGTTCCCAGGACCCTGACAACCGTGGACATCCGTTGAAGCGAACTTGAGAATTGGTATTGCTGGATAATTCCGATTTCAGATACTTGGTTCATGTTCTCTGTGAACATCTGGGAAGAGTCCTGTGGGGGTTTGACAACTGTTGGGGCCAGGAGGTCGTATTTACTTGTGTCCTCGACATCCGGCTCTTCGAGGGTCCACCCAGTGCTCTCAAACATCTTCACGTCGAGGGGATCCCCACAAAGTTGATTGTTTATCAGAGTTAAACTGTGGCAAACGAGCATTCCCTCGAATATCGAGTGATTTCTTAGCTTCGGGACGTCCTTCTCAGCTTCCTGAAAGCTCGCATTCGAGTTTGGCACCACTCCCCACATGTCTAGACCATCTTCGGTGAGGGTGCCTGTCTGAAGAACAATCAGGACAAGATGAATGGCTAATTTTCATTAAGGGGAGACGGAACCCCTTTGTCTACATCAAATCTTAGAATTGTGTTTTCTCCTACAATTATTAATTTCTATCTATGAAATTACTTTATCGACTCGATTATCGCATTGTTGAGTCAATGAAGTAGTTTAATGAATAAAAAATGATAATGGCAGGAGAAAATACAATTCTAAAGGTAATTACTTTGTCGAAGCAGATGCAATTGATACTCCCAGAGACGTTGATAACTCTGCTATTGATGCAGTATATCTGCGCTTTCTTAAGCCTCGCCTGGGCGTAGAGTTTTCCGACGGTCATTGCAGCAGGCAGGGCCGGTGGAATGACAATCGTGATGACGTCCAACGCCTTAATGGCAATATAGGAAGCAGTGACACCTCTAGAGGCCTTCGTTACAACAGTGTAGAGAAATCCCAAAAATGAAATCACTGCTAGAATTCCTATGAACTTGTAGGAATCTTGATCGAACTTGAAATCCGCTGGTGGGGGGTACAGAATAGCGGCAACCAGGGCACCTCTGTTTGTCTGGAGGCCAGTGCGGATGACTCTTGCGAGGACCGGACCGTCTCCATAGAATCTAAATCGAATGAACGTAAAAATAAATATTTTCATCACGCTGTGACGAAAAGTGAACTTTT
Source organism: Diachasma alloeum (assembly GCF_001412515.2). NCBI lineage: Eukaryota > Metazoa > Arthropoda > Insecta > Hymenoptera > Braconidae > Diachasma > Diachasma alloeum. The sequence continues at coordinate 261,018 of NW_021680466.1, read as the reverse complement.
CGGCACGCTCCGCGTGCCTAAAAGTCCAATTTCCGCCACATTGTGATGAAAAATATTGTTCGTAACTCGTGAAAAAATGTTTTTTAGCTCGTGGGATTATATCACGAGCCGAAGGCTCCTCCCTCTCGCCAAAAAACACTTTTTTGCGCTCGTTACGAAATATACTATTTATCAGTTATTATGAAACTATAAATTTTATATCACGCAGTGCAATGAGTCGAGTTTATCGCACGCCTGCTTCCAACTCACCTTCTGGGCGGTGCACTGAGAGAAAAACAAGCACGTTGTCAAACAAGTCTTGTTTGAGCCAACAAAATCGCTAGTTGAAAATTGTCAAAAATGAATTTGTTCGATTCGAATTTGAAAGTATCAAATATGAATAATTGCTCTGCTTTCGACAACAGAAAAATCCACATAAATCCCACTATGGATTTATGTGGATTTATGTGTGAAGAGGGTTCATTTCTTGTATTATACGAAATATTTGGCTCAAGAGGCGGATAATTCACACCAGACGGTGTCTTATCAGGATGAAAGAATCTCATATAGACGAAAATTTATCAACACGGAGAGAAATGTTCAGTAAAAATTACGGAACTCACAATTCGCTCACCGATTACGGAATCGACTCAGAAAATTTAAGTGACGGTATCGTAATTTTTCACAGGAGATTCAGATAAAAATTGCGAAACGCTCTGGAAAAATTCCGTGACAGTTCCGTCAAATTTCCTACAACCGCATTTCGCTCCGGAATTACGGAACAGATACGTAATTTTTATTGAATATTTCTCTCCGTGAACAAATATCTTATCCCTAAGTTAGAAGATTGCTATCATATCATTATTATTGTTTCATTTAAGGGTTCATTTCTTGTCTGTGATTATTAGACAGTCGAAACGAAAAACTACTATGCCTTGTTTCGCATAAAACAAAGATTTTTCGGGAGCAAAATACGTGTGGGAGTGTCGAATAACGAAGGAGTAGTGCTAGAAATGATATTTCTTGCGTGTACAGAGAATGCAATTTTTTTTGAACTACTAAATCTATTTTTGCGACAAAAATTTTTCATTCCGACGCTCTCTCCCCATGTTTGGCACAAAAAAATCCTTTTTTGATAATTTTCAAAAAACGATTTTCTTGGCACAAGTGAGACTTGTTTGAGAACTTTCTCGTTTTTCTCTCAGTGTGTGACATAAACTATTATAGATCACTCGGGCATAAACTTCGTTTTCAACGAATGTGAGGACACTCCTCGCCTTCGGCTCGGCCCGTAAACTTCACATTCGTCGAAAACGAAATTTGTGCGCTGGTACTCTAATGTGTTATTTATTACCTCGTTTGAATTAGTATCGTGCCGCTGTAGAGGGTGTGTTGAGAGGACTCTTTCCGATCGTAGAGAATTTTTTTCGGAGTTAGAGGGGTTTTAGTGACTGGTACAGATTCGCCTGAAAAATGCCCGTGATAGAGACAATTTATACATTTTGGTTTCAAATGGGAGCTTTGTAATCGCTCAAATTTAAGGTTCGAATTTTTTGTGGTAGGGTCAGCGTTGGGCATCTGTCGATGACCGCAGTTTTTTACATGACATTGTAAAAAACACGTAATTTACGTAATAAATGTAAAAAATGTAAAAAACTAGCCGACGTTACCTTTTATCGTAAACCGTGAAGCTTCGCGAAGATTATACCTCGCAAGGATGATAAACCACGAGGGTCTCACCTCGTAAGGGTCATGCCGTGTAAGGGATGAATTTTACAAGGGTCAATCTCATTATTTATTGATCTCTATTGAATTCGTTGCGTCATCATCTTGTGTCTTGACATTAACTTGTTTCATTCAGCATTCTTAAATGACAAAACTAATTCAATTGTCTTTGGTAGCTTTTTTGAACTCTTCAGACAAAATGGTTCTTTTCAGGCTCCAACTGGGCTTTTCCCAGGCTCCAGATAATAAAGCGGAAAATCCAATAAAGCTCAATAGGGTAATGAGAGTGACTTTCTCACAATGGAGATGACTTGTGACATTGGTCTTTTGCAACGTTTGACCCTCGTGAAATTTACTCTTTACGAGGTATGAGGCTCATGTTTTTGACTTTCTTAAAATGCCGCGAATCGAGGATTTTAATCACTCGAGTTAGGATAGTAGATTATGTCATCAGGCGGTAAAAGTATTATCTGGCGAATGTCTTCGGCTCGGATTATAAAGCCATATTCGCCAGATAATGCTTCTATCGCTGTATGACATATTGTATTTTATGTCGCGCCGTGCAATAAGTCGAGTTTATCGCACGCTGCGCTTCGCGCAGCTTACTCAAAACTCGACTTCTGCACGACTTGACATAAAATATTATAGAGCACTCGGTAATAAATTTCGTTTTCAACGAATGTGTGTACGGACCTCGCCTTCGGCTCGGCCTGTAAACTACAAAACTACTTCAAAAATGTCCTATCTCCTTTAGATGACGAGATTTTCCCACTGTTTCATTTTGCCCCGTGTTTCATTTTGCCCCATGCTCCCCTACTATACTTGTTTATTTAATAAAAAACATTGTCCACTTGTTTGACGTGCGATTGAGAAATTTTACCTGTGAGCATTGATTCATTGAGAATACAATGTCCAGTAAGTAATACTGCGTCGCAAACGACAGTTCCTTGGTGTCTTGGTAGCTCGATAACATCACCCGGGACTAGTTCGGCACTGGAAACAGTGTCGAAGGTCCCGCAACTTCTCCTCACACGCACCGTCTCGGTAGAAGCCACTGTTCCATGAAGATTTTTCTGATTCTACAATCAATATGAACATCTAGTTTTTTTATGATAGTAGGGTAAACAGGCCAATAGCAGGATGATTAAGGAAATATTAAACTTCATTAAGGGGAGACTACTGAGTTTTCAAAATCGTGGGTTATTGGAGTGAGACTTTTCATACGTAGAAGATCGATTATATAGATCTGAAAATGAATAATTAGTGCAAAAAAAAATTTTTTTATTGTTCGTTTACCCGGAAACGCTTAAAATGCCAAAAACAGTCCAGAATCTCCAATTCTTGAGCTACGGAGGATTTTTTTTTTCTAAATTATCGGAAAAATATGTGGAATAATAATTACGAGCTAGTTGTTTTTTAATTCGCTTCTTGGATCGCTAAATGTGCGTTTTTTGTATTTTTTTTACACAAATAGTGATTTTTTTTATATGAAAAAAACCGGAATCAGCTGTGTAGGAGTCGAATTCCAAAAAACTAAACGAAATTTAATTTAGATAATACTGACTGGGTATGAATTTTTTCAAATTTTTTCCATGCAATTTAGTTGAAAAATTTAAGAACTGAAAATATCCAAAAGTACAGCGTAGCCCGGCCGAAGGGTAGAGCTACTTTAATCACTTCGGCCACCGTCGTCGGTTATAAACATCTAGTTAACGATCAACTAATTTCGTTCATCACGAAAGAAATGTAATAATACGAATGAAAAAGATATCATGCAGATAATCGTTTCTTTTGAATACTTACGCGGCGTGTCTGAAGGATAGAACTGCTTATTCCAAACAGAGACATGAGAATAATTGCTGCTGTGTAATAATAATAACCATCGGCAAACCAGACAGCCAAAGTGAATACTTGAAACATGTAAAATGGGTTGAATACTTCGAGCAACAGCAGAACCATTATGCTCTGCATTGGCACTATTATCTCATTTTTTCCATAGACTATTCTCCTGAAAATTCAATGGACTATGAATAAAATTAAAGAATTAAGAACAATCAGCAAAAACGATGAATATTTAACGGAATGGTGACTCATTTATTTGTTTCGTTTATTTTTTTTCCACGTATTCTTCAATGTGAAATTATTTAGAGAAAATTATTGTTAATTATTGTTAACCCTAGATTGGTCACCGTACGAGGGAAACCCCGTCCCGCCTCATTTTTCTTTCAATTACAATTGACTGGCTAACCGGCAAAATAAAAATAAAATTGACTTTGTCAATTCAAGTGTATAAAGAATTATAGTAGTTTTTAGAACAACATTTGTCCCGAAATTCCTGGAGAATACAAATTATTTCGAACAGATGAATTATTTTTTCTCATGTTGAATGAAATTGCCTATGACGCGACGTTGCCGGAAACTCGCTAAACGCGGCCGGGTAGTGTAGAGTGAATTCGGCAACGCTAGAACCTAACCCTTAATGTAGCTCTACCCTTACGGTAAATTCAAAGATTGTTGAAAACTGCAGAAAATTGCAGAAAACTCAATTAGATTCGGAATCCTAATTTTTTTCTCAATTTAACTATCGTTGTGGTTTTTCAAAGAAGAAATGTTTAAAAATCAGGATTTTACCCGGTGGCTTATGTGATAATCAACATTTCCATTGTAATCAAAGATTAGAATCTGAATTTTTTTTCATTAGATGTGAAAAAAAATCAAGATTTTTTTTGACACCTCATAAAAAATAATCCACCGTTTTGCAAACAAGTTTTATTATTTATTTATAAGAGGAAAATGTTTGAAAAAGTATCAATATTTTGCGAAATTCAATTTAGATAATACTGACTGGGTATGAATTTTTTCAAATTTTTCCCATGCAATTTAGTTGAAAAATTTAAAAACTGAAAATATCCAAAAGTACAGCGTAGCCGGGCCAAAGGGTAGAGCTATTTCAAGTGGTCGCAGCTCTCCACCGAACGGAGTTAGTCGCACGGTAAGAGAATCCCTGCCCCGTGTATTCTACGATTTCGAGAAAAAAAAGTTGACCAAAAAACATTTATCCCACGTTCGCAGGTAATTTTGAACTTTCAATGAATAAGAAACAGGGGTATAGAAGCGAAATAGTTGTCAGATACCCCAAGAACTCGATTTGAAAAAGTGCAAAATTATGAAATTTTGAGGTTAAACATGAAAATTTTCAGCGAGTCGAGTTTTCAGAAGGTTGTAACAATTCATTGGTGTACGTTTGGACCGAAAAAAAGATGTTGATGTGTTTCTTATATTTGAAGTAGGAATACAATTTTTTTTGGATTTTTCATTCGTCAAGTTTTTGTGTAAAAGAAAAAATCCAAAAAAGGCGGGGATTCCCCATTATGCGAGCGCGTAAGGGGGAATCCCCGCGGAGATGACCAATCGCAGGGTCGCGTTTGGTGACCAGACTGGGGTTAATGGCTATTTATTTTTTACCTCAACAGTTGCTCCTCTTTAGAGAGACCTTTATTGAAGCCCAGATGCAATTCTGTGCAGGGCACGTATTTATCCAGTGCCACCAGCATTGCAAATTCACTTTGAATTTCGTCCCATATGTAACATTGTTTTTTGAACCAAAATGCGCGGTATTCCAGGACATCACGTTTCGTACCGTTTTCGAGACTTATGCTCAATTTCTGGCATTCAATTCTACTGAGTAATTCGGGTTCTGGATTCCCCAGCCGTTTCAACATCTCAGGAGATCTATAATTATTTTTTCACAAGTTCATTCTCAAGATTTGCTGCATCTTTTACGAGGAATCATCTTAAATATAATAAATCCGTAGCCCATTTTTTGGCCGCGATTCACGCAAAAATGACTGAATGGATTTCAATGGTATTTTTATTATACTATTACATAGTTTAGGGTCCCCAATCGGCTTTAGGCTATAATATAATATTATATTATAGGCTATAACATAATATAGCCTATAATATTATATCTTAAAAAGAAAACGCGGCATTTTCAATTTCTTCAGTGGTAAATTTTAGTGGACATGTATATTTATCATCGGTGAAATTAATAAATTCTGTCCTGTTATGGAGACCGATTATTTTAAAAAATTGAAGATAATTAATTGAAAATGAAAAATTCTTTATAGATTCTTTTACTCTACTTCGCTATTCACTTCAATCATTAGTCGAATTCTCTTTGATTCATTATCAATATTTATAAGGTATTCATGAGAAAATGAAATTTAATGAATTCCATTTCTTCATTTCAACAAATGAATAGATCAGCGCGCGCATAGATTTTGTATTGCACAGTTTAGTATGCATCGTAGAAACTTCTCAAAAATTCTAAAGCTTTCTGGAAAATTCTAGAATATTTTTAAGATTTCTATAAAGTTTGAGGATATTGTCGGGTTTTATAGAAAGTTCGAGAAAATCCTTTGGTTTCACAGAGAGTTTGAAAGAACTCTTGAATTTTCTAGAAAATTCGGAGGAATTCTCGAGTTTTCTAAAAAAAAAAAAATTTATATCAAATGAGCAACTTTCAAATTCTGATTGACTAACTGCGCGGCCCGACTTTGACCGGACAGAATGAGAGAAAATTGAATACCAGGATTTTTGAGAATTCCTGCAATTAAAAAAAAACACCTCAATGTTTTCTTTTACTTGAGAGTTTTTCAAAGTAAGTAAAGTAATTGATGAAATTCTCGGGTGTTCTAGTAAAGTCGAAAACATTCACGTGTTTTTTTTTCAATTGCAGGAATTCTCGAAAATCGTGGTATTCAATTTTCTCTTATTCTGCCCGGACGAAGCCGAACCACAGAGCCAGTCTACCTTAAATTCTTTGTTCCAATGACTCTGATGTCCTTCACAGAATAGGTTTTGTATTTTCCTTGATAATCGTCCTGAAAAATCAATAGAGACAATCAATTTTACTTTGCCTAGAAATTTAATTGATCACTAGTATATATTTGTTGCTCTTACTATTATGAGTAATCTCGTTGCTCGACTCAGCGGACATTTTCGATAAGTGGCGTACAACTGCAAGTGAGGATACCAGTGGAAGAATAATCGAAGAATTCCAAGTGTTAACAGGTAGAACACATACGTCAGAAATGTGCAGATGTAACTTCGTTCGTAGCCATTTATTTGCTGGAATAATAAACAATCAGCAACCTTTTATTATCCAAAATTAACTTTGGTTCACTGAGAGAAAAACAGCCGAGTTCTCACACAAGTCGTACTTGTGTCGAAAAAATTCTCGTTAAAAATGATCAAAAAAAGATTTTGTTGTGCCAAACGTGCACCGAGATTGAAAATTTTTTCCGCAAAAATTCCCGTAAATTTTGTGAATTGCCGAAAAGTTTTAGAAAAAACGCAGGAAAATGATTGGACGATGATGAAATTTCGTGAGTCATTAAGTAATGATAAAACGCAAAAACGGTAGATTTTTTCACACCAATCCGACCAATAATTTGCCAGAAAAATTCAAAAAACGTGAATTTTTGCGAAAAGGGTGTAATACATCCTTAAGGGGTCTCCTCAGTAGAGCAAAACGAGGATAGGCGCGGGGGTGAGTGGAGCCTAAAATGGTGAAGTTAATGAGATTATTTTTGAAAGAGACGAAACATCAAACATGGCGTACGTTGGATAGTGCCAGACATCGCGCCAATTATTTTTATCGATAATTTATTCAACAAATTAACGGCAGAGCTCGATGAGACTTCAAACCCGTATTTTCCAGACTTTAATGTAGATAAATATGGTTTCCTTTATTGGCTAGCACATTGTCAACAGGGTGAGGGGTAAGGGACAAAATAGCGTTCATAAAGCCCATCTATAAACCGAAATTTGAATGATTCACAAAAAACGAACGAAACGATAAAACTTCTCAGAGTTTTTTTAACAATTTTCCTTCACCCATTCTTGATTATTATATGGCATATTCAATTCGCTCGCACATTGTCGTTTTATGGTAACGGTTACTGGGGGGACCCCTTAGTGTTTGCGACTTTCAAATTCGATCCAAACAATTATTTTTCTGGTAATTTTCAACTAACGATTTTGTTGGCCCAAATAAGAATCGTTCGAGAACTTGTTCGTTTTCCTCTCCGTGTTGATCTATTTTGATTTCTCATTTACCAATTCTTCAGTGTCATGACCAGAATTAATTTTCTGCCACGTCGGATCCGACTTTTTATCAGTATTTAACCCTGAAAGATTATTGTAAATAGTAAATTAATTTTTGCTCCATGCATTCTGATTTCATGTTCTACTCTCATTCCACGTTCAATCATCATAGTACTCGTGAAAGTAAATGCTGGTTATTGTCACACACGCTGAGACCGATGCTAATATCACGGTCAAACGAGTTTTTCATTTTTTTTTACAATCACTGATTATTTTCTTGTAATAAATTTATCATGTCTTACCATTGAGATTTGTCATAACGTCCGCAGCACTAATCCAGTGAATTAAACTTTCCCTTGGATTCTAATGCAGGCAATATTTGTTTTGGGATGGAGAGAACTCGACTGTTACTGAAAGAACAAATAGAACTGCTCATCTGACTCAGCATGAACTCGTAGAACACTCTAGGGGTCACGAAGCGTGAAGACATGACGAAATATTACTACATTTTTTATTTTCGGGGTCATTACGATAACTCCTCTATGAATCGGAATGTTAGGAACCTTGATGCTTATTAGATTATATTTTTTCTCAAGCGTAACCGCGGGCCGTTTACCCCTTCCTCATTATCTAAGCTTTACATTTAGGTTTAATTATATCTTTGAAAACATGGGTTTCTACGCAGATTATTGTGGCCTTCGCAGAGGCTTTTATGGGCACTTTTGCTTCCGCATGAAAGCATGGTAATCGCTCAATTCTGACAGTCTCCAATTTTGATTGGAGATGATGTATAATGGTCTGAAATGTAAAAATACGAAGTTTGACGACCATGTCTGTATGTGAGCATGCCATCAAATTGAGTAATTAAGGGTGCCAAGTGAATTTGACAAAAGATTCAAAAACAATTTTTTCTTTCCCTCCATCATTGGAGAAATATGTATTCATCCATCTGACGAAATTTCAAACCCGCAACCGGAACTAGACATCGAGGAAATAAATGCGGAAAATCCTCTATTTCGCGTGACGAACTTCGAGAAAGTTTCACCCCGGTACCCCATTGTTTTTTGTCGCCGTCACATTGAACACATCATTCCCCATATCTTCAAATTTTTTCAAATTTTTCTTGAGTTCCTAGGGGGTTGAAACGTTCAATTTAATCAAAACTCCATAAGAGGCCGTGTATAAGACTGATTTTGTTTATTTAATTTCTCGATATCCATAAGTTCTAAAATTTGAAAATGGTCACCGATGTTCACCATCTGTCTAATACTATTAATTTAAAAAATTATAACTTTGTTGGTCAATGTCAATTTTCAAGGTCATCGCCAAATTCACTTGACACCCTTAAGTGGCTAACGTAATTCCAAAAAATCAGAAATTTTGTCAGATTATGGGTCTTAACCCTAGACCTATAATCTGGTCACCATGCGAGGGAATTGCCGCAACACGTCGTTTTATTCACCTTGCCATCGACTGGTTGACCGGAAAAATTTGAGAAAAATTGAATTCGTCAATTGAAGTATCTGGATAATTCTAGTATTTTTTTTCAATATTGTATCTTTAATTCTGGGAGAAACAAAATTATTTCCAACTCACTGCATCAGTAGTTTCGGAGATATTCGACTTTTTCTGAAAATCTTTTATATGCAATATCCTCAAAACTACGCAACCGATTTCACTGTTTTTTCAAAATATTCGTTTCGATGCCTTCTATCTAAATCAATCGAAACATATCAGTAGCGAAGTGGTAAAACGGTTTAAGTCGACCCATCTCCCTGTTGAGTTTTTGAGGAATATTTCCGAATCTAAGGGAGATAGCGAAATTTTCGTATTTACATTTGTTGTAGCTCTCAATCGGCCCTACAAAAAAGGTTATAACAAAAATTTTTCTATCTCCTTTAGATTCTGAGGTTTTCATTGAAAACTGGTTAATAGTCAAAATTGACTTGTAATTTTTCACAGGAGATTAAGATAAAAATTACGGAACGCTCCGGAAAAATTCCGTGACAGCATCGTAAAATTTCCTACAACCACATTTCGCTCTGAAATTACGGAAAAGATGGGTAATTTTTACTGAATATTTCTCTCCGTGCGCCCAACAATAACCGGTCAAATTGAATCGCTTCACAAACGAGCCGGAATAAGAAAGAAACATTCAAGAAATTATCGGAGAGTTGGAACGTGACAATTGCCTCGAATATTCAATAATAAAAAACTCCACTTGAGTGCACACCACGTGAACAAAGTGATAATTTTTCACTCAATACGCAGTGGCATACCGAATCCTCAATTTTATCACCTGAAAAAAAAATCACTTGCTAATTTTCGAACTGCAGATTTTTTCTTTATGAACGGAAAAATTGATCGGAATATCTAAGTGAAGGTCACAGTGGACGAAAAAGTTGCGAGCGATAATGTTGCCTTGATTAGTCCTTAAGTTCTCGTGAATGTGGTGTACACAGCGGGAATGAAAATATTGATAATTACTGTGGTTATCGCGCCGGAACCTTAACCGAGTGACTAACTAGTGTTTTCCACCCGTTTGAGTGGAATTGAAGGATTTTATTCTACGTTTGTTCCTCTGTCGATTATTGAGGATATCCAAGTACTGTGATACCTATTCGAAATCAAATTGCTGTTTTATCAGTAATAATTACTGTACTCATTTATAGGACAAAAACTATTGTCCACTTGTTTTTGCTCTAGTGAAATGCGTTTCTACTTTTGGAGTCGAATTTATTATTTAAACTTTGCAGGTCGGAATTCGAATTTCGATATTGAACCGTTAGAAAACATTTTAAACATCTGAAAAAAAATTAGAAAGTTTACTTTTGCAAGATTGCAAAACAATCAATTTTCCATCATAAAAATTATTTGTGCATAATGGTAACAAATTGATTCATGTTCAGAAATTTAAAACTTTAAACAATTTCAATTATTTATTTCAGTATCGAAGTGGTAAAGCGGTTTAAGTTGATTTATCTCCTAGTTGAGTTTTTGAGGAATATTTCGGAATCTAAGGGAGATGACGAAATTTTCGTAATTACATTTGTTGTGGCTCTTAGTCGGTTCTACAAAAAAGGTTGTAACAAAAATTTTGCTATCTCCTTTAGATCCCGAGATATTCATTGAAAACTCGTCAATAGTCAAAATTGACTTGTACCGTTTTACTACTTCGCTACTGATTTATAGACAATAAATGTTTTAAATATTAATAATTAAGTGCAACATGTAATTTGAATGACACTAAATTTTCGTGATTTTTTCAATTTTTTCTTACGCAATTTAACCAACAAATTTGATGATTGAAAATGGCTGAAGCTGCAGAGTGGTCTACATCAAACTGTAAGAGATGCTGGGATATCCTTAATTGGGTTTTTTGCGTAAATTGCATAAGATGCATTTTTTTAATGAAAAATATGCATTATTTACTCGAAAGAATATCAGAAGTTGAGATTCCGGATTCTTTCAGAAACATTTTTCCGACAATTTTACATGAATTGCGCAATTTTTTATAAAAACAAAACGACATTAGCTGATGGTAGGAATGCAATAAAAAAAACTAGTTCGTAATTGTTATTGTACACATTTTTTCAAAGTTTTTGAAAAAAAGGCGTCTGTAGTTAAAAAATTGGAAGCCCTGGACTATCGACTTAGAAATTATTCTCCTTTCTTTCATTGAATAAAATATATAGTAATGAAACGCAAAATTCATCAATAAATCAACCGCCTCAAGAGTTAATGAAGTGATAATGATGGATTTATTGCAATCAAAGTGCAACACTTCATGAATAAATTCAATTATTGACTCATTATGTACAGCACCAGTTACAACTGGATACCGTTACCATTACAAAATTAAAAATGGCGGAACAATTAAAGTGGAATAAAAAATTAATGATAATAAAAAATGAAGGACGTGGGTATGATGCTGACGGTGAACGTTACGCTGGAAATTTCTCAATGGTTAGAATTATTATACATGAAAGGATCTGATGGGGACGATATAGATAGTATCGAGGTCATTAAACGCACCGTGATGACACTGGTACGTGGTCAGTTTTTTAGTGGAAGCTAATGGTGTTGTTGCATAATGTAACGATTTTACTTTCATTTTGCGAGTCAAAGGGCATTATTGGTCGTTGACCAATCACATGTATTAATGGCTTTTCAATAAATAAATAAATTATTAATTTCTTTGCTCTATTCATTCTTCATGTTTGAACAAATTTTTAAAAATCATAATAGCATAAAATATTGTGTCTCCTCCAGACGTTTTGCGATAAGGGAAGAAAATAATTACGATTGTTTTTCCTCGTTCAACCGATTCTGCAGATTCTGTAATCTTTTTTTCAATTTCTCTTTGCTACAATCATGAAAGTCAATTATCTTCATCCAACTCTTCGGCAGTAATTCACTTCAGTAAATCCATGGGCGCAAAAAAATTATCAATAGCTTTTCAATAAATAAATAACTTAGTGTTTTCTTTGCTCTATTCATTCTTCATAATTTTTATCAATTTAAAAAAAATCAACAAGACTATAAAATATTGTGTCTCCTCCAGACGTTTTCCGATAAGGGGAGAAAATTATTACAGTTGTTTTTCCTCGTTCAACCGATTCTGCAGATTCTGTAATCTTTTCTTCAATTTCTCTTTGCTACAATCATGAAAGTCAATTATCTTCATCCAACTCTTCGGCAGTAATTCACTTCAGTAAATCCATGGGCGCAAAAAAATTACCAATAGCTTTTCAATAAATAAATAACTTAGTGTTTTCTTTGTTCTATTCATTCTTCATAATTTTTATCAATTTAAAAAAAATCAACAAGACTATAAAATATTGTGTCTCCTCCAGACGTTTTGCGATAAGGGAGGAAAACAATATCTATTTTTTTCTTCATTCAATCGATTCTCCAGATTCTATAATCTTTTCCTCAATTTCCCTTTGCTACAATCACCAAAATCTTATCTCCATTCAACTTTCCGGCATTAGCCCTCGATAATTTGGGCTTTGCCGCCAGCCTTCATCCGCTGCATGTTTAGCGCAGCGCAGCTAGGTTAAACCGAACGCGCGGTTGCCACGTTGGCGTTTACCGCTACGTGCGCATTTCAAGTGCGGCAGTGAATGTAGCAACACTGTCGCTCGAGCGGCCGACAGGGACTCACTCGTACCGGACGGTGCGGCGCCGCCCTAGTGGAAAATCCAAAATTATAGCGTCACATACCTGATCAGAATCTGATATGATAACCTGACTAAAATTTTCATTCGGGTATGATTCAGTTTGAGAGTGAAATTCGTAAGTGTCCTGGTAGCTCAGATGGTAAGAGCACCCGACGCGACATTGGGAGGTCCCGGGTTCGACTCCGGCTATGAAGTTACTAATTTTTCCTCTCAAAATTTTTTTTATTTAATTAATGCCTAATGATGGTAGGCGGTGAAACCCTAGTGGAAAATCCAAAATTATAGCGTTATATGCCTGATCAGAATCTGATATGATAACTTGATCAGTGTCTGATCAAGACCTGACTAAAATTTCCATTCGGGCGCTTTGCTGTGCGTTCGACGTTTGTTTTTTTTTACTAAACAAATTTTCCGAGAAAGAAATGGACAAGCCAATGCTTAGTAAAAGGATTGAACTAGGGACTCTTTTTTTCAGAATTTTTAAGCGTCGAGGAACACGCTGAAATATAAAAAAACGAAAACGAGCGGCGCCGCACGCATTGAGCGAGTGATCGAGAGTTCACTCACCTCAGTAAATCCACGGGCATAAGAAATTTACAATGGCTTTTCAATAACTAAATGACTTATCGTGTTCTTTGCTCTATTCATTTTTCACAATTGTTATCAATTTAAAAAAAATCATAACAAGAGTATAAAATATTGTGTCTCCTTCGGACGTTTTGCGATAAGCGGGGAAACCAATAACGGTTTTTTCCTCATTTTCAATCAATTCTCTAAATTCTATTATCTTTTCTTCAATTTCCCTTCGCTACAATCACCAAAATCTTATCTTCATTCAACTCTTCAACTTTAACTCACCTCGGTAAATACACGGGCACAAGAAATTTACAATATCTTTTCAACAAACAAATAAATTATCGTTTCCTTTGTTCTATTAATTTTTCCTAATTTTTATCAATTTTAAAAAAATCATAATAATAGTATAAAATATTGTGTCTCCTTCAGACGTTTTACGATAAGGGAGAAAAACAATAACGGTTTATTTTCCGCATTCAATCGATCCTCCAGATTCGATAATCTTTTCCTCAATTTCCCTTTGCTACAATCACCAAAATCTTACCTTCATTCAACTCTTCGGTGTTCATTCACCTCAGTAAATCCACGAGCACAAGAAATTTACCAATAGCTTTTCAATGAATAAATAAATTATTAATTTCTTTGTTCTCTTCATTTTTTCCTAATTTTGATCAATTTAAAAAAAATTATAACAAGACAAGACAAATTCGATAATTTTTTCTCCAATTTCCCTTTGCTACAATCACCAAAATCTTATCTTCATTCAACACTTCAACTTTAACTCACCTCACTAAATCCACGGGCACAAGAAATTTACCAATATCTTTTCAATGAATAAATAAATTATCAATTCCTTTGTTCTATTCATTTTTCCTGATTTGTATAAATTTTTTAAAAAACAACAATCGTACAAAATATTGTGTCTCCTTCAGACGTTTTGCGATAAGGGAGAAAAACAGTAACGGTTTTTTTTCTCATTCATTCGATTCTCCAGATTCTATAATCTTTTCCTCAATTTCCCTCTGCTACAATCACCAAAATCTTATCTTCATTCAACACTTCAGTATTAACTCACCGCAGTAAATCCACGGGCAGAAGAAATTTCTTAATCCCACGAGATAACCGAAACCACTCGAAAATTCTATTTGCCTTTGCTTATCAGTGAGAAAAAAAAATTTAAACAGTCATTAAATCCACATTTTCTATTCCTACAGTCGATCAAATTGAGTAGAATATTTTTTTCGTTTGCACATTTATGCAATAATTTATTACTCCCGTCACTGATGAATGAGTGGATAAACGTGAATTTATCTATTTTATTCACTCAATGCTCTGCGTATGCTTTCTTTTTTTTCCAATTTACAAAAATTACTTGTACGCACGATTGAAAATCCGGCACGGAACTGACACTTGCCCGACTGCCACTCGTCTCTGTTTCGTACTGTCATGTGAAAATAAAAAACTCCCACCACTGTCACCGGCTGCCCCCCCCCCCCCCCC
>NW_021680466.1:222573-245934 GCF_001412515.2 Diachasma alloeum | reverse complement strand
GGCTGCCCCCCCCCCTCCCTGATTTACTTCTGCACCTGTCGATTAAAATGCGATTTCTGCGATGAAAGTATTTTTCCTCGACGAAAAATATTGATTAGAATTGGAAAATGAGATAATTTTAAGCAGCTTTAGTCAATAATTGAATACATTTTAAAAATTCAGTAGCGAAGTGGTAAAACGGTATAAGACAATTTTGACTATTGACCAGTTTTCAATGAATCTCTCGGAATCTAAGGGAGTTTGCAAAATTTTTGTTATAACCTTTTTTGTAGAGCCGATTGAGAGCTATAACAAATATAATTACAAAAATTTCGATATCTCCCTTACATTCGGAAATATTTCTCGAAAATTCAACTGCAAGACAAGTCGACTTAAACTGGTTTACCACTTCGCTACTGAATAATTTTTTAATTGCAGTAAAACAATAAATTTCATTTGAGTTAATTTAATTTATCTCTGGAAATACTCATTGATAGAGTAACGGTAATATACCTATTCCTAATCACCTCTCATTTACTTACATTGACGCAGCCTTAATGACGCTTATCAGTAGATAATTATTTTTATGATGCATTCAAGTAAAATAATGATAAAATGTCGCATGGAATACGAAACAAGTGCAATGCACATTTTTAGCACATTTACTATTTGTGAGTTATCAGGCGACTTAGTGTCAAGGTTTCATCCTCGAATCTTATCAATACATCACAAGTATCCAATCTCCCGAAATCACGAAGATTTTAGTCAATTTATTTAATTGCAATCCATCATTCCCGTCAATGATCACTTGAAACAAAGATTTTTTTTCTCTATTATTATTGTTAGAAGCAATTTATTATTTTCCTGAGATACAAAAATCCCCCGAAGGGAAAACAAAATTATATCATAATTATTACAAGTGAATCTGATGAATTATTTACATTATTATAACTTTGTTTTAATTCGCTATTGAGTTCGCGTATTTGTTCTGTCCAGTATTTTATTTGTTTTTAATCTAATTATTTATTACTTTTATTGTTATTTTGTTTATTTACATTATATATGTTTTAGTATATTATTTATATTTGTTATTTACAATATTAGTTTGATTCATTCGTTATATTGTTGGAATTAGAAATGGCCTTGACACGAAGCTGAGAATTATTCAATAAGGAATATGAAAAAAATTTGTTGATTTGTTATAAATAATGGGGTATGCTTTGTCAGTTTCATTTGATAATTTTCATCTTTTATTGAATAAGATCGTTCTTCACTTTTGTTTCAACTATTTCAGAAAATTCCCAAAAAATTAGCACATAGATCATAAAGTGACATGTGATCGTTAATGACCGCAAACAATAATGCGCGAATCAATAAAACCATTTTTAATATCAGATTATTACCTGTTATCTCTCCCTGACCCCTTTACTCCACAACCGATACATTTATTGTAGAACAAAACGACAGTCAATGCAACATCGACTATAATCCGACATTTATGATCTCTTACACTGGGAAAAAACATTATTTTTGCTAAATATTCATTGACTTGAGGGAAGCAGGTTTTTTTCAAAATCGTATTTCTTCAATCGCGTTATTCCCAGGCGAGCCTGATTAGGATTCATTATAACAAGTGTGTTGCTCTAGAGGATGACTATGCTGCACATGACCTTGGATGAACTACTTTAATGATTATTTTTCCCAAATTTAATTACACGGTTCGACAAAATTCGGACGTCGTCGACTTCAAAAACGAGACGAAGTGTGGAAAAGTGGCTGACAACGGCAATTTAAGAAATTTATAAAAGAATTAATTTGGGCGTAATTTTTCCAGAAAAAATACAGTGAATTAATGAAAATGCAATTTGTTCAGTGCATTTGGGTTCATTGCAATTGGTTGAGTGGAAGTGAGTGAAAAAAATCTCGAAAAAGTCCAAATTTCATGATTTTTCTTGGAAAATTAAATGATCGGAAGTTGGTTGCGCACACTTTGATGCATGCCAATCTCAAATCTATCTGCACACGTGTGTTAACCTTGTGCGTTAATCTCTTTATTTTCCAACTTTATTTCAGCAACTAAACCTCTACAATTGAGGGTGACTTCTCATAAGAGCAATTAACCGGTTGCCTTGTTGGAAAGGCATCTTCAAACTTCATGTTAAGTCAAGTCGAGGTTAGCACACGTGTGTAAATAGATTTGAAATTGGCGTGCATCAAAGTTTGTGCAATCAACTTGCGATCATTTGATTTCACAAGAAAAATCATGAAATTGAGACTTTTTCAGGATTTTTTTCACTCGTTTCGCCTCAACCAATTGGGATGAAATCGAATCCCCTAAACAAATCGTATTTTCGTTAATTCATCGTTTTTTTCTGGGAAAAACTACGTTCAAATTAATTTTTACAAATTTTTCAAATAGTTCCTTTTAGCCATTTTTCAATACTTCAACATTTTTTTCCTCGATTTCTCAAAAGAAATGTTAAATCAGCTTTAAGATATCTATAAGATGGGTTCATTTTCGTTTTCGAGGTCGAATACGTTCGAATTTTGTTGAACATAATTGTTGAATAGAATTGACATAATTGAAATCTAATAAAGATTGCCTGGAAGTGACTTGACTGGAGAAATACGGTATTGAAAAAATGAATACTTCTCTTAAGCAAATGGATATTTGGAAAAAATAATTTCTCTTCTCAGCGTATGAATCCCATAAAAAAATCATCTATCCAAATTTTCAATTTCCATGAATCGTAATATTTTTAGTGGATCGTTTCAGGTAATAAAGTGTTACCGCCATGGCCTCCACGGCATTTCCCTCATCACTATCACTTATCACCAGTGAAACGTAAATTATAAACTGCAATAAAAAAGTTTAAAGTCATAAATAAATTGTATTTTTGTTACTGAAGAAATTGATAAGGTTCAGGGAAAATTGTGGTGTTGTAAAGTGGAGATCATCGAGGCGCGATAAAATGGGTTTAGAATGAATTTTAGTGGGTGTTATCAGTGTTGTCGAACCATAAATGTTTTCGCAACAACAGCTAACTGCATTGCGCACAAAGAGCCAGAAAAAAATCGTCAATGAAAAATTGAAATTCTGCATTTGCATTAAGGGGAGACTACTATGAGTTTTAAAAGACGTGGGTTATTGGAGTGAGACTTTTCATAAGTTGAAGACCCGTTATATAGATCTGAAAACGAATAATTAGTGCAAAAAAAAATTTTTTTTATTGTTCGTTTGCCCAAAAACGCTTAAAATGCTAAAAACAGTCCAGGGCCTCCAATTTTTGAGCTTCAAAAGATTTTTTTCTTCAAATTTTCGGAAAAATGTGTGGATCAACAATTACGAGCCAGTTTTTTGGAATCCGACTCCTACACAGCTGATTTATTTTTTTTGCATATAAAAAAATTCACTATTTGTGTAAAAAAAATATACAAAAAAAGCAAATTTAGCCATGTAAGAGGCGAATTAAAAAAAAACTAGCTCGTAATTGTTATTCCACATATTTTTCCGAAAATTTTGAAAAAAAAAATCCTCCGTAGCTCAAAAATTGAATGCCCTGGACTGTTTTTGGAATTTTAAGCGTTTTCGGGCAAACGAACAATGAAAAAATTTTTTTTTCACTAATTATTTGTTTTCAGATCTATATAATCGATCTTCTACGTATGAAAAGTCTCACTCCAATAACCCACGACTTTTAAAACTCACAGTAGTTTCACCTTAACCAATGCAGATTTTCAGAATTTCAGAATTCCATTTTCTATGGAAAATTCAATTATCGTCAATTCCCAGATGTCTGCAGTTGAATCTTGAAACGATAATTCAATTCATTGCGTAATCAACAGTCACAAGTGACAATTTTTCCAGCCTACTAAGCCTACGGATTCCCCAGAAGTCTCTGAATGCTAAAATCCTAAATAATCACATTTAAGAAGTAGTTTCGAGTTCATTATTTATCATCGTCTGCTAACGGCGGTGTTATGCATGCTGCATGAGTAATTACACTTCACTCGGTTCATGCAACCGGTTTCATGTGTGAAAACATTTAAATCTCATTGTTTCTCTCTTTTCCTTCAATCTATAGTGATAAGGAAAGATCTAGAGCGGGGATTCCTCAGGGGGAGTGAGGCGTTGTCTAAAATCGATCGATTGACGAAATTGCAATCGATTTTTCCTTGTCAACGAAGAAATCACAATCTATTCATAGCCTGAGGGGAAAAAAATTTTTATTTACATTCTACAATTTACATCTGTGTCAGTATTATTTACATCAAAAATACCACAAATTTACATTCAAGTTGTTTTTTTTTATCGCTAGTGTAGAAAAATTTTCACCTCAATTCAACTACACACCCATCGGTGCAATTCAAGGTTGCATTCATGTCCGATCGATTTTTCCAGAGATCGTGTGGGTTATTCAATCACCACAAAAACAGGGAGTGAGAGAGAGAGATGAAAAAATGAGGATAGAATTGAGAAAAAATTGTGAGAGCGAAATAATACTTATGCAATGTCGAGCTTCTTTATGTTTCCTGTTTTTATCATCATTTAGGAATTATACAGTAGTAATGTGTAACAATGCGACGTCTTCTAGGTTTTTTTCATTATTTTTGTTACTTCCGAATGGAGGTTTTGTAATCGTTGATTTTAATCATCTTCTAATAGAACGTCATGAAAAGTGAAGATATGATGGTTTCAGAAAATGCGTGAATATGTGTCCGGATGTGGGTGCCAATTTTTCGGAAATTTTTTATAAATTTTCACAGAAAAAGGACTAAAGTTGAAGATAAAAATCTGAAATTTCGTCACATAATTGGTATTACTTTGGAGCACTTCTGGGAACAATTTCAGCGGAATCAGTCAAGTAGTTTGCGAGATACAGTAATTTCTCAAAAATCTTTTTTCCTCAATATCTCGAAAACTACGGGACTGAATTGAATTTTTTTTACGTCAAAATATTGCTTGTGATAATATCTATCAAATCAAATCACAGTATTGCTGTGTATCTAGGGAGTGTTTGGTAATAATCAGCATTTTTCGTGTTTATGAGATAATCGCTCCGCGCGCGATAACTCCCGAACAAATTTAGATAGGATGTTGAAATTCGGTGAGATTATAGCTCTTATGATATTGCAGGATGGGATTGTGGGTAGGCGATATCGTACAAGTGGTTTAGAAGATATTGAAATTTTTGTGAAAAACTGTTTTGTTCAATATCTCCCAAACTACTGGTCCGATTGATTTTATTTTCTTTTCAAAATACTCGTCTTGCCGCCCCCTATGAAGATCAATCAAAATATGAATACCCGTTCATACAAAGTTTTCGAGATATTCCCGTTTTTCTAATTTTTTCGATTGAGAGTTAATGTGGCGTTCCATAATACGCGTAAAACTTGGAATAAACATCTGAGATTCTGGCTACTAATTAGTATTATTCAGTCATACATGGATATAAAATTTTGTGTCGATCGATTTAATACATCCTGCACAGAGAGAAATGTTCAGTAAAAATTACGGACCTCATAATTCACTCGCCGATTACGGAATCGACTTGGAAAATTTAAGTGACGGTGTCGTAATTTTTTACAGGAGATTCAGATAAAAATGACGGAACGCTCCGGAAAAATTCCGTGACAGTTCCGTAAAATTTCCTACGATCACATTTCGCTCCGGAATTACGGAAAAGATACGTAATTTTTATTGAATATTTCTCTCCGTGTGGCATAGAGTAATTCATCTAAAAATCTTTTTTTCTAACAATTCACACATCGTCATTTGATCTATATTTTAAAGAAGTCCAGGAATCTCTGATGCATCGTGAAAAATTTATTCATCTACGTCAAAACATTGTACTTGTAATAGTGCAAGCAATTAATTTTTTCAATGAATTTTAAAAACCAAGAGGATAGAATTTTTTCCGCCAATTATTTCTGAATGATGAGAATCGCATTTGCTTCCGTCTAATCGTTGGAAGAGCATAGGGGATGTCCCCGCAAGTTTAATGTCAGCGATCAGAGTCAATGGCAAGGCCTGCCCATTCATTTCCATCGGATCCCCAGTACAGTCCCACCTAAACGAAACGAGCTCAACAAATTTCCTCTTTTCCTCATTTTTTTTCATGAAAAAATTGCAAAGATTTATTAAAATTATTTGGTAGAAAAAAATTGGCCAGATGAGGCTGGGCGTTACGTCACTGGGGATATTGGATCGGCCTTGAAAATTAGACCCTGCAATTTTCCCAGCCCAGCGGCGAGGGTACACGTAAACGAGTCGTCCGGGAACTGAGGGCTCAGTCTGTCTAACACGTGGACTTGATCTAAGCGTCGCTCGGAAATTGGAAAATAACTTATTGACAGCGATCATTAGCACTGAGGTGGACTAATTTACTTTCGGAGAATGACATATTCATGTTATTGATTTATCTCATGACTTTTCCATTGGCAACAAATGATTTGAATAGTAAATCCGAAGATATTCACAGAATAATTTTCGAACAATTTCTCAAATGGCTGAATATTTTACACACTGAGAAAAAAATTATTTCTGCCTAATATTCATTCACTTGAGGGAAGCATTTATTTTTTCAAAATCGTATTTCTGCAATCAAGTCATTCCCAGGCGAGTTTGATTAGTATGACTATGCTGCACGCGACCTTGGATTAACTCCTCCAATGATTATTCATTTTTCGTGATCTCGAACGCATGCACCGATACCATAACAAAAATTGTAGAGTTGAAACTGCAAAATCAATTTCTATTTTACACTTATCGACGATTTCTATTGATTTCCGATGATTTCCTGAAATCTTTATAAATGACTACCGAAAATGGAAATCACTTGATTTGTAGTGATTTCCATTGATTTCTGGTGATTTCTTCCTTGATTTCCAGTCGAGTGGTCCAGTGATTTCCTAAGTGACTGGCCCCTCGGATTATATCACTCGCCTTCGGCTCGTGCTATAAACCTCTCACAAACCCAAAAACACTTTCCCGCAATCGTATCGAAATATACTATTTCGTCACTTGTGCGCAAAATCCCACTTTTCACACATTGTGATGACATAGTATTTTTCATCTGTAGTGATTTTCAAGTTTTCGAGTTTGGGAAGTATGTAATACCAATTCCCAGACGAGAAATCGTGAGAAGCAGTACAGAAATAGTATATTGTGTTACAAGTGCGTAAAGAACCACTTTTTCGCACGCACGCCTAACAGATCCTCTTTTTTGTAATATCTGCCGAGTTCACTGTTCGGAACCGTAGTGGGGGTAAAGTGGTTGCTTTTGTGCACGGTGTGCAGAGGTCGTGCGTAAAGTAAATTCTCGTGCGTAAAGCTTCGCTGAAAACTACACTTCTTCCCAAATTTCAATTAATGTAGTATATTTCGTAACGAGTGCAAAAAAGTGTTTTTTGGCGAGTGGGAGGTTTATATCACGAGCCGAAGGCGAGTGATATAATCCCACGAGCTAAAAAACATTTCTTCATGAGTTACGAACAATATTTTTCATCACAATGCCGCGGAAATTGGACTTTTAGGCACGCGGAGCGTGCCGAAAGTTCACTTTTCGTCACAGCGTGATGAAAAATTTGATTCTGAGTTATTGCTATCACAGAAAAGTCAAAAGGTGCCGTTTTACCCCACTCTCTCTTATAAAATGGGGTCAGTCTCGTTTTTCAAGTCTTAACTAACATGTTCATTTTCTAGAGCCATACAATTATCATAATTGAAACCTAATGACCACTGCCTGGAAGTAACTCGACTGGGGAATTACGATACTAAATAAATAAATACTTCTTGCAAGTAAACAGACATTTCGCAAAAAAAAAAAAGTTCTCAGCGCATTTCAATCTCCTCATTTATAAACAATGTATAACAAATTACGCAGCGACGGATTTATCCGCATGAAAATCAAATTAATTTCCCTCCTCCCGCCTGGCGCGCCGGGAAATTACTATTAATTATTCGAGATAACAGGACAAACCAATAAAATCGAAGCCAATTATCCAGCCAACAATTGTTTAAACGCCATCAGTTTATTATCCCCACCAGTCCTAATTCAATTGAATCATCGCGTACCGCAGCAATCACCACCTGAATTTTGTAATGAACATTTCAATAATCATTACAACCCGTTCTCCACATCAGTCTCCATAGATTCTCGTTGAAATATTATCCAAATGACACGAATAAGCCAATTTACTATCCTAAGCTCAATTAAAGACCGGTTTTGAAACACAAAGTTGTGATTGCAACACCATCGTTAACATCTCGAGACTATCATCCCAAAGTACACAACTCAATGTTCGATTTCTAGTTTACTTCTGATGCTAGGAAAACAGACAGCAATGTATGAAGTACGTATCATATAACACAGTGACTGCTGGTAAATCAGAGACAATGAGAAAATTGTCATCAACTCAATCAGCCGCGCATCCAGTCAAGAATGTTAAAACGTCATTTAGCGGTGGAAATTCAATGCCAAGGATTAGGCAAAGTGGATTTGTTTAGGAGAGACAAATCTTTGCTTGACGGAGAGAAATGTTCAGTAAAAATTAGGGAACTCACAATTCCCGCACCAATTACGGAATCGACTCAGAAAATTTAACGATATCCAAGTATCTTTTACAGTTTGGTACAGACCACACTATAGATTCAACTATTTTCAATCATCAAATTTGTCAATCAAATTGCGTGAGAAAAATTTGAAAAAAATCATGAATATTCAGTGTCATTCAAATTTCATTTTGCAAAGAATTATTATTTTTTAAACATTTGTTGTTTATAATTAAATAATTGAAATTGTTTAAACTTTCGGAAACCTTTTTTTAGGCATGAAATCGATTTATGGTAAAATTCTGAATATGAATAAATTTGTTACGATTCCGAACAAATGATTTTTATGGTAGAAAATTGATTGTTTATAAATTATTTATAGAAAAGGCTCATAATTTTCAAAAATTGCAACTTTTTAATTAGTTTATCAATTTTCCTCCAAAAGTAAACTTTCTAAAATTTCTTCAGATTTTTATGTTTTCTAACAGTTCAATATCAAGATTCAAATTCAGACCTGCAAAGTTTGAATAATAAAATCTTTGTAAAATGTCCGGAAACTTAAGGTCAAATGGGGCTCAAATTAAAGCTGTGAGGCTTGACTACAAAAGTAGAAAAGCATTTCACTGGAGAAAAAATATCCAAAGTACTTGGATATCCTTAAGTGACGGTATCGTAATTTTTCACAGGAGATTCAGATAAAAATTACGGAAAGCTCTGCAAGAATTCCGTAACAGTTCCGTAAAATTTCATACAACTACGTTTCGCTCCGGAATTACGGAAAAGATACGTAATTTTTATTGAATATTTCTCTCCGTGTGTTATAAAGTATACGAAACTATATTATTTTTAACTTAATTTCGGTGGCCCGGCCTCGCTTGGGCAGAGTAAGAGAAAATTTAATACCAGGATTTTCAAGAATTCCTGCAATTGCAAAATAATCTCCATGTTTTCGACTTTTCTAGAACACTCAAAAAGTCCACACTCGAAAAAATTGAATAGAAAAATGTTGCGAATTTTCTAAACAATTCTATTGAATTTTATATTAGTTTTTGGCCGATTCTACACGAAAAGAAAAATCGTCATAATATCACAAAAATCATTTCTTGAGCGAAAAACATCGCATACATATTTGATCAATTTATGGTAGATTTCAGACAAGAAATCGGTGCTCTTCGGACTAAGGAGGAAGTTACTGAATAAATAGGTGATGTCTTTTTTCGAAAAATAAGCAATTTCAATTATTTATGTATCAACAACAAATGCTTTAAGAAATCATAATTCTGTGCAAAATGTAATTTGAATCACGGGGAATATTCATGATTTTTAAAAAATTGTTCTCGCACAATTTAACTGACAAATGTGATAACTGAAAATGGTTGAATCTATAGTGTGGTCTGTACCAAACTGCAAAAGATACTTGGATGTCCTTAAATTGTTCAATTGGCATATAAATTTTTTTTTAGAATACCCTTCGAATTTCCTAGAAAATCCGCGAATTCCCTTGAATTTTCTAGAAAACCTGAGAATTCGCTCGAATTTTCTCAAAAATCCGAGATATTTATAGAAAATTAAAGATTTCTTTCGAACTCTCTGTGAAACCAAATGATTTTTTGAAGTAAATGAATATTTGGCAAAAATATTTTTTTTTCTAACTGTACTCTGGGATTTCCACTACTCTGATCGAATGTTAAAACGTCATTAAGCAGTGGAAATTCAATGTCGAACTGCATTTGTTTAGGAGGAACAAACCTTCGCTGTCATCAATATGAAAAAAAGGTGGACCACAAAAACATGAACTTTATTTTTTTAAAAATTTATTAATTACTCTAAGGCACTCTCAACAATATTAAATTAATAATATTTACAGCCTATCCGCCACGCATAATCAATTACTCAAACTAGCACTCTTGGTAATGGCATCGAGATCGATCTGCGACAGGTACTCATCCTCCGAGTCAGTGTCATTCAGCAAATCATCACCGAATCCTGAAGAGATCTCCCCACACCGCTCCAAACCACTGACTTCCTCCTTCTGTTCTTCTTTTATATCCTCCTCTGCCCCCCTGTGTTCAATTACAGCTACAGTCTCGATAGCCCTCCTCTCTCTTCCCTCATCCTCACGACTCTTTGCAACATCAAACTGACTCGTATCAATCTGGTTGAACAAATCATCCTCAAAGTTGAAGTCTTCATCACAAAAATCGTCACACTCCTGCGATTTATCCAACTCTCTTCGATCCTCCTTAACAATCGGCTCCTTCGATGATGCCTCATCCAACTCACTAGTGCTCCCAGTGATCAATTTCTTTGGCTCCTCAGTAGACGATTGATCGATCAATCCCTTATTACCCACTCCTTGAGATAACTCCATTTTCTCTTGGGACGAATCGACTTTATCATCTCTCAACTCCTCTCCCCACTTTCTCATTCTTTTCGTAACACCCTTAACGTTCCTCGCCGCAGCTTTTTCTCTCTTCATCTCTTCGTAGTTCCCCCCGGAGATGGCGTCCAAGAAGGGCGTCCTCACGACAACATCTTTCTCGGAGAATGCAGCGATTAAATTGTCAGTGGAGAAGATAATGGTCCTGGTCTTGACGAAAGTTTTCTTCGTCGATAGAATCCCAACGTCCTGAAGAAGGAGAACAACTCCGGAGTGCAGAATGTTGGGGTAGTTTATTGCGAGGTCTCGGTGCATCATCCCCTCCATCGTCCCTGAAATGTCCTTGAGAGTCACCCTGGGATTTCCACTGCTCTGGTCGATCCTTTGGATGACCACTGCCAGTCTGGGGACTCTCTCGGTGTCAGAGTCCTTGATCGATGCGATGTCGTAGCCGTCGAGGAAGTTCGGAGGGAGATTGTCCATCATCCTCATCCAGGCGCCCTCGAGGAATATTTTTTTCGTCTCTTGAGTGCAGAATTCGTTCATTTTCTCTGGCGATGTCTTGGTGACGTTCGAGTCGTTCTCATCGAAGAGGCCGAGGTAGGTTTTCAAAGACTCTGGGGGGGCTGAGGGATCGATGTCATCTGGGAGCAGTCCTGCCGGTCCCGGGAACTTCCTGACGAGCGTTTTCTTGAGCATTTCGGCGGATGTTTGACGACTTCTAGGAGAATTTGGGTTTTCTTGGAGGCTTTGGAGGATTTTGCGGTGTGGAGAGTCGCTGGGGAATCTCTGGGGAGTTCTCCGGACACTGGTCAGGGCAGCCAAGGCCAGGGCCTTACCTGAAGGTTTTGAGGAGGTCTTCGGGGTCTGGGCAGAGTCTTTGAGGGGTTTAGAGGGAGTTTTGTCGGTGAATATGGTGATGAGGTGGTGTTTACGGGTGGATAAGGGCTGGTTGGCTTGACGAGGTGGAGGGGGGGATTCCAGGCGACGACGTTTCGATGGGACCTCATCGTGCGACTTTTGAGTGTAATAGAGCTCCTCACTGTCGTCTACTTCTTTCAAGAATTCCTGAGGAAATTGAAAAGAAAATTAAGTAAAGTTTGAAAACAGTGGATTGAAGGGGATGGGAAGGAGAGTTTGTTATTCGTGTGATTTTTTATTCATTTTTTTGTAATTTTGGAAGTTATGTATGTGACTGATTGACCGACGATTGATTTAAAGTAGCTCTACCCTTCGGCCGGGCGACGTTGTACTTTTGAATATTTTCAGTTCTTTAATTTTTTAACTAAATTGCATGGAAAAAATTTGAAAAAATTCATACCCAGTCAGTATTATCTAAATTAAATTTCGCAATATATTGATATTTTTTCAAACATTTCCCTCTTATAAATAAATAATAAAACTTGTTTGCACAACGGTGGATTATTTTTTATGAGATGGCAAAAAATTCTTGATTTTTTCACATCTAATGTAAAAAAATTCAGATTTTAATCTTCGATTAGAATGGAAATGTTGATTTTCACATAAGACTGGGTTAAATCCTGATTTTTAAACATTTCTTCTTTGAAAAACCAAAACGATAATTAAATTGAGAAAAAAATTTGAATTCCGAATCTAGTCGAGTTTTCTGCAATTTTTTTCGCAGTTTTCAATAATCTTTGAATTTAGCGTAAGGGTAGAGCTACTTTAAGTAAGTTCAATGCCCCATTTCTGTTCATATCTAAACTCTGAAATAATCCATCGACTCGAATTGAGGATAACCCGAACTCTGATAAATTCCACGGTTCGACAAAATTCGGACGTATTCGACCTTGAAAACGAAACGAACCCCTAATTAGAGATATTTTAATGCTGATTTTTAATTGCTTTTGAGAAATTTCTCTACCCAAATTTCTATTCAACCGTTTCATTTCTTACTAATTCAGTAGTGAAGTGGTAAAACGGTTCAAGTCGACTTATCTTCCAGTTCAGTTTTTGAGCAGTATTTCCGAATCTAAGGGAGATAGCGAAATTTTCATAATTACATTTGTTGTAGCTCTCAATCGGCTCTACAAAAAAGGTTATAATAAAAATTTTGCTATCTCCCTTAGATTCCGAGATATTCATTGAAAACTGGTCAATAGTCAAAATTAACTTATACCGTTTTACCACTTCGCTGCTGAATTGATTATTCGGTAAATATTAATAGTTGATTATTTTTGTATATATGTATAGAGTACTGTGGGGTAAAATGGACATTTTAGACTTTTTTAAAATTATTCGTAATTCAGAAACAAATTTATCAATTGAGCTCAGTTTAGGCTCGTCTCAAAGGGAAAGAATTGTTCTTTGTATTGAAAAAAAATTATTGAATTTCATCAACATTTCAACCCCTCATTAACATTTTAAAAAAAGTCAAAAGTGTCCGTTTTAGCCCAACCTCCCCTATATGTATGATCGTAGTATGGCCGAATAGTCAATTAGTAAGAAACCTTTCTAGCACATATAGTTTTCGAGAAAAAAAATGTTGAAATGTTGAAAAATGGCTAAAATGAAGGATTTGAAAAATTTGTAAAAAAAATGAATTTGGACGTAGGGGAGGTTGAGGTAAAATGGACACTTTTGACTTTTTTTTAAATATTAGTAACGGGTTGAAATGTTGATGAAATTTAATTTTCATCACGCTGTGACGAAAAGTGAACTTTTCGGCACGCTCCGCGTGCCTAAAAGTCCAATTTCCGCCACATTGTGATGAAAAATATTGTTCGTAACTCATGAAAAAATGTTTTTTGCACTCGTTACGAAATATACTATTTTTTTTTCAATACACAGAACAATTTTTTCCCTTTGAGATGAGCCAAAACTGAGCTCTATTGTTACATTTGTTTCTCAGTTATGAATAATTTTAAAAAAAGTCTAAAGTGTCCATTTTACGATTTGTTTAGTGAATTCGATTTCATCCCAATTGATTGAGTCAAAACGAGTGAAAAAAATCTTGAAAGTCTCACTTTCATGATTTTTCTTGTGAAATCAAATGTTCGGAAGTTGATTGCACACACTTTGATGCACGCCAATTTAAAATCTATCTACACACGTGTGTTAACCTTGACTTGACTTAACATGAAGTTTGAAGATGCCTTTTCTGCAAGGCAAACGGTTAATTGCTCTTATGAGCAGTCACCCTCAATTGTAGAGAGGTTTAGTTGCTGAAATAAACTTGAAAAATAAAAAGATCAACGCACAAGGTTAACACACGTGTGTAGATAGATTTGAGATTGGCATGCATCAAAGTGTGCGCAACCAACTTCCGATCATTTAATTTGACAAGAAAAATCATGAAATTTAGACTTTTTCGAGATTTTTTCCACTCACTTCGACTCAACCAATTAGGATGAACCCAAGTGCACTGAACAAATTGCATTTTCATTAATCCATTGTATTTTTTGTGGAAAAAACTACGTCAAAATTCATTTTTTTATAATTTTTTGAAATTGCCCTTTTCAGCGACTTTTCAACACTGCAACATATTTTTTCACGAAAACTAAACGAAAGATTTTTCAAAAGACCTTCAAAACCAGCATCAAAACATCTATAAAGTGCGGTCAGTCTCATTTTGAAGGCCAACGACGTCCGAATTTTGTCGAGCCATATTATTCCATAAAGACAGACAAATTACCTCATCGAACTCCAGATCAAACTCATCCTTTTCGCTCATGGCTCTACCATCACCGAATTCTAACCACAATATCAAGTGTCAACAGCTCTGCCGAAGTCCCTTCCTCTCACCGACAACCCTCTCCTTTCACCGGAAAATAATTAAAACCTGTCCCTCCCGTCTTTTGCCCGCGCTGCCCCTCTAAATCACAACGAAAAAACGTCAACAATGTGAACAAAAAACCCAACACCAGGAAAGACTCAATCCCAAATTCCCAACAACTCCAAACTCACGGAAGCCGAATAAAATCGTAAACAATTTCCAAGTTGTGCAAATTCTGCATTTTTCCAGTGGCGTGCCGCCATCTCGCGTCAGCTGTTCGTCGAATTACGTCGGTAATATAAATTCCTCGACACCTCTACGCATGTGCAGGTCCCCCTCCCGCCATCCTGCGCCTCGGCGAGCCGCCGGTGAGGTCGTTGGGAAAACAATAATCCTAATTTTCCAACATTTTCTGAAAAATTGTGAAAATCCATTGAGACAAATTGGAGAAATCCAACGTGATCATTTTCTCTCAGACTCAGTAAATGGATCTCACTATCTGTGCGGTAATTACGAGTAATCATGGACAATTGTCGTCGTTATATGACCCCAAACATCGAGGAATTGCCTGGAAATGATAACAAAGGGTGAGTACAATCTTTTCGGCCTCTCAAATGACTAGAAAAGTGTAGAAAAAAAATTGCGATTCAATTCGCCGGGGACGGCTTTATTTTTTCGTAATTTATTTATTTATTTATTCATTTTTTTATGGGAATTGTCTATTGTTGGGGTTTTTGTTGGGAGTTAAGGGCGCACAGAGTGGTGCCATCGTCTTTTGTCTCCCAATTTTGAGTTTTTTTTTCTGGGTTTTCCTGGTGGAGGGAGGGGAGGACACGCAAATGGGAGAATTGGAAGGATTAATGGGGGTTTTCTAACTATTTTTTATTCTTGATTTTTCTGGAAGTTCCTGGGGGATTTGCTGTGGCAGAATTGTATAACCTCAAACTTCCTTTTCTTTTATTATGACGTGGGGTGACGAGAAATGAAGAGGGGTGGGAGTGGTTTAGTTTTGAGGGAATTTGCGAGGGGAAATATTTACACAGTGGCTTAGACTCGCTTTGTTAAAGTCTCTGTTCAATTGATGAATCTCGATAATGACGTATTCTGCTCCTCAACACATTTCCAACATAGAAAAACTCTTCCAAAAATTATTTCAATCTCCTGATCTTCATTTCAATCGGTCACAAGTTCTTTAAATTTTATTGCAATTATTTTGGGATCGAATTATTACCTGTCATTATTTCTGTCATCTATAATGGATTGAATACTGTTGAAAGTCAATCAGTTTGAATAATTCAAATGTTCGATCATTTCTGAATGTTAATCTCTCTCATGTGAATGTAAAATGGCGGAGTCTCAGTAAAAATCAGAGAAAAGGAATTGAGATTTCCGGGGCTTCACGGAAAATTTTCAGTTGGGCATCTGTATTTTTCGTTCTTCAATAGCCAAAAATTCTCTCCAGTTTCTGTGGCTTTATCTCCCACTACTCGTCCACCCTCTATTGATTGCTCTACCGCACTACTGCCCTACTTTTACGAGCCACCCTGTCCCCTGCCCCCTCGCCGCGACTACGATCTCGTCATTCTCACCCCCTCGACCCACCCCAGTTCTACACGATTCCTCTCGTTGTTTCTCATGACTATCCATCCACCAATCGGATTCATCTCTCTAGAGCCTCGAGATTGACATGCCACTCCATTATAACGTTTTTATTGCAACGAATAAAAACATCGAGGAGAATATTCATGTTTTTCTTTACTTGAAGCCGAGAGATGTTGTTAATTATGCATACAATTGGTAATGAATGATTTAAGAAACAGCACTCGGCCCAATACCTGGACGATTTCGCCTTTTATTGAGTATTCTATAAATGAAAGAATGAAAACTCTTCGGATTATTATCATTATCAATAATAACACTTATGTATAATCATGTGATGAAGTTTTTTTTCTCGAAATATCAACATTACAGCGAGAAAAAAAATTAAATATTCGGGAGGTACAGTGCTGGGTTGCGTGGCGCTGCAATTTGTTAAACATCAGTGACAAAGTGTGGCACAATATTTTTAAAAGGAGAATCACATCCCGAAGACTAAGAATCGATTTGGTCTTGCATTTCTTCGCATTCAATAACACAAAATTCACCTGTTTGTATAGATTGCTGTAATAATTATAATAATTACTGACAAAAAAGGTGACGCCAATTGTTTAATAGAGGATTCAATCCTATTTTACTAAAGATGAAAGAAACGTGAAGTTGTTTTATATCGAAATATCTCGAAACATCCTGACCGCTAATCCTTAATTCTGATTGGTCAATATGTGACACGAAGTTATTCACAAAAAAAATAACACGCGGCATTTTCAAATTCTTCAGTGGTAAATTTTTTTTTCACGTCATATATATATATTTCACGTGTATATATATATCATCGGTGAAATTAATAAATTCTGTCCTTTTATGGAGACCAATTATTTAAAAAAATTGAAGATAATTAATTGAAAATGAAAAATTCTTCATAGATTCTTGTACTCTACTTCGCTATTCACTTCAATCATTAGTCGAATTCTCTTTGATTCATTACCAATATTGGTAAGGTATTCATGAGAAAATGAAATTCAATGAATTCCATTTCTTCATGTCAACATGAATAGATCAGCGCGCGCGATAGCGCGCGCATAAATCTTGTAGAACAAAACTCACATGTTTGTATAAACTGGACGAAAATTCTATATTCCTCCAGACGGCCCATGTATTGGCCACGCGGCATTTTCAAATTCTTCAGTGGTAAATTTTTTTTTCACGTCATATATATATATATTTCACATGTATATATATATCATCGGTGAAATTAATAAATTCTGTCCTTTTATGGAGACCAATTATTTAAAAAAATTGAAGATAATTAATTGAAAATGAAAAATTCTTCATAGATTCTTGTACTCTACTTCGCTATTCACTTCAATCATTAGTCGAATTCTCTTTGATTCATTATCAATATTGGTAAGGTATTCATGAGAAAATGAAATTCAATGAATTCCATTTCTTCATGTCAACATGAATAGATCAGCGCGCGCGATAGCGCGCGCATAAATCTTGTAGAACAAAACTCACATGTTTGTATAAACTGGACGAAAATTCTATATTCCTCCAGACGGTCCATGTATTGGCCTTCCATCGTCCATCTATTGGCCCTAGTATCCAGTTATTGGATTTCAGACGATATTCCACTTTTCCCTCATTTAATTATTTTTCTCTTCATTTTTTCCACTTCAAATTATTGTTTCCTCCTAATTCACATATTCTGCCAGGTGAATTCATAGAACTCATTTTTTACTCATTTAGCTACTGCATCGATTTAAAATCCTTTAAGGAAGTTCAACATTTCCTTAATCGTCCAGCTATTGGCCTGTTTACCCTACTGAGGAAATTTCTCATTGATCATTTGATTAATGAAGATTTTGCCTGAGTCAATGATAATTCTTCTCATTGGCATAATTGGCAAAAATGCAGGAAGAAATTTTTCTTTTAATTGAATAAGAAATGAGAAATGTAATTGACAAAATGAAAAGAGTTGGCTCGTCCTTGACAATTCCACTGGCTTTAGTCAGACCAGCTGGAGTCTAGATAACCGTCGGGGGGGAATAAAAGAGGGTGGCAGAATGCACATACCCCAGCGAGAGAGTAACTCCGATGTTGAATGCATTGAATTTACCTCGCATGTGTATAAGTGCTCCATAATGCAGTCAGGAAAGGGAAAAGCGGAATAATCATTGCAGTGGTGTGGCTCTGTACACGGTCAGACTGAGAATAATAGAACGCCCGAGAAGGAAAATAAACGGTTATCGTTTGTGCTCTGGGATGAATTAATAATCCATGGCTTAATTGAAATTTTATAACCAATCGCTTATGCTTCCATTTGTTATTAAAATAATTTGAATAATTAAATTTTTAAATGTAGTAATCTGCTGCCCATGAATGGATTTCAATGTTATTTTTACTATTACATAGTTTGGGGTCCCCAATCGGCTTTAGACTATAAGTTATTGTGCTGCGGTGCATGGTTTAGTATGGACTGTTGAAACTTCTAGAAAATTCTAGAGCTTTTTGGAAAATTCTGGAATATTCTCGAGTTTTTGAGAATATTTTTGAGATTTCAACAAAGTTTGAGGATAATCTCAGGAAAAGTAAGGAAAGTTTCTAGAAAATTCTCAGATTTTCTAGAAAATTTAATGGAATTTTCTGGTTTTCCAAACTTTTTTTTTTGTTCTAATTGAGCAATTTAATTTTAACCCTTGAGTGGTCGCACCTCTCCACCAAACGTATCTGGTCACGTGATGAGCGCTGCGCTATTCCGTGTTTTTCGAGAAAAAAAAGTTCAAAAAATTATGTATTTATGATTAAACGAGTAACATTGAACTTGCAACTAACAACTAATATTATTATTTCAGTATAAAACGAGAAAAGTGAAAACATTCAAAAACTGATTTCCATTCGGTGCGAAAATTTGACATTTAGAGGTTAAACACAGAGATTTCGACCGAGTCGAATTTTTAAGGAATTTTAATTTTTGATCCTTGCAAAGATGCGCAGAACAAAAATTGTTTAAATGTTTGACATGGGGGAAAGTAGGAATTCCAATCTTTTCAGATTTTTTCTCAACAACGTTTCAGCGTAAAAAATAAAAATCGAGACAGAACGGCGCTCGTGCCATGACGCAACCGATCGAGGGTTAAATTCTGATTGAGTAGCTGTATGGCCCGGCTTTGCCCGGACAGAATAAGAGAAAATTGAACACAGTGGTTGCTCCCTAACATTTCAGTCGGAGACGTTGACTTCCCCCACCATCGACAACGTAAATGTGTTTGGGTAAATCTGTGTGTCCCTCTGCGCAACGGGACTGCGCAGAAAATTACTCTCGGCGTGTGAGAGTGAAACAGGCAGATTCTCTCTCTCTGTCGTCTCTTTCCCAGCTCCGCCTCCAACGCAAGAGTAAGGGCATCCCGAACATTTAATTCCTTGAATTCTGCCCCCAGAGGCTGAAATGTTAGGGAGTAACCACTGTACAAAGATTTTTGAGAATTCCTGCAATTAAAAAAAACCACCTTAATGTTTTCGACTTTTCTGGAACACCCGAGAAGTCAAGACCATTTGATCGTTTTCCAAAGAAATTGAGAAAATTCTCAGGTGTTCTAGAAAAGTTGAAAACATTTTGGTGTTTTTTTTTTTAATGC
This sequence comes from Diachasma alloeum, assembly GCF_001412515.2. Classification (NCBI taxonomy): domain Eukaryota; kingdom Metazoa; phylum Arthropoda; class Insecta; order Hymenoptera; family Braconidae; genus Diachasma; species Diachasma alloeum. The sequence continues at coordinate 226,051 of NW_021680466.1, read as the reverse complement.
AGGAATTCTCAAAAATCCTGGTATTCAATTTCCTCTGATTCTGCTAGGGCTAAGTCGAATGGACAACTCGTAATAATAATAATAATAATAATAATAATAATAAAAGTAGTAATAATAGTCTCTCGATATTATAAAAATCCAAATCGACTTCTGGTGATGAAAATTTGATACTCAAAATTAAGACTCAAAAATTAAGGGTCACAAGGGTATAATGACAGTCAGAATTAGGGTCACGAGGGTGAGATTAAGGCTCAAAATAAGGGTCATATGGGTCTATATGGGGGTCATATGTGGATCATATGGGGGTTGGCGAGCGAAGCGAATATAATAATAATAATAATAATAATAATAATATCAAAAATTCAATTTCAAGTTTCGTCATGTCGTTGACGTCATTCTCATGAAAAATTCTTCAAATTGTAACAATTATGATCAGAGATGGTAAAATTCCTCTAAACTATCCATCTCCAAGTTATATATTTTCCGGATTTATAATCGATGCAGTTGAGCAAGAATGAAAAAAAGTTTTCCAATGATAAACAGAAATTCCAAGTGTTATTCACTCACTGACATTCATCAAGGTCTTTACCAAGGTCAAGGCCCATGCAATGTCGTTTATGTGATACTCTGAATTTACCCTCTCCACCCCAGAATTTATCATCGGTTAACATTAGAGTTTGCACTATGGCGTAAAATCATTGCATTTTCACTCGTGAACACGCGATCATTGAGTCATCTTGATTCTAATGAGAATACTGGGAGGTGAACTGTCTCACTGGTCACGCCATCCATGTGGGTGATTTCAAACTTGTTAATTTTATTTTTTTTCAACTCCTGTTTGCTTTCCGGGTATTCCCTATCCCACCAAGGTCACAACAACTTCAAGGGTATCGTGCGATCAGCCATTTGTTTTCCCGAATCTTGAGCAATTTTCTACCAAAACCAATTTCACTTCAATCTCGGGGCATTTCATGGGCATGTGTTCTGTTGTCGATTGAATCTCGCTGGTGGGTAAGTGGAGAGTACAATTAAAATGTGGGAATTGAACGGAGACAAATGAGTAATAGTGAGTTGTTTCTAGTTGCAGGAGGTTTTTTGTTTAAGGATGTATTGCACCCGTTTCGCCAAAATTCAGGTTTTTTTATTTTTTCTGGTAAATTGTTGATCGGATTGATGTGAAAAATATACGGTTTTTGCGTTTTAACATTACTTAATCACTCACGAAATTTCATGATGGTGCAATCATTTTCCTGCGTTTTTTCTCTGAACTCGACTGCACTTTAATGCACTGTTACTTTAGAAAAAATGCAAGAAAATGATTGCACTACCATCAAACTTTGTGAGTCGGTCAATAATGATAAAACGCAAAAATGGTGCATTCTTTCGCGTCAATTCGATCAATAATTTGCCAAAAAAATGAAAAAAACGTGAATTTTGGCCGAAAGGGTGTAGTACATCCTTAATGGTTTGTGATGAAAATTGATTTTCTCTGTTGTCTCATTGTATTCGATGAATTCTCGCATAATGGACAAGTTGAAGAAACTTTCTAGGCACCCGTTACCTTGTCGTGACCCAGAGAAGCGATAGGGCGCGTGGTTAGTACTGTAGGGGCCGCACACCCCGGGTATGAACTCTGAGTCATTTGACACGAGTATTCCAATACCGGTGGGTGGGTGGGTGGTTGGGGTGAATTGCATCATCCGCAACTATAGAGCGTTTAGTAATCCCCGACAAAGTGGAATCGTTGAAATCTGACAGAGGGAAATGACAGAGGTTTTTTTTACAATTGCGTTTTTATAAAACAAGCGGACGATGCCATTTTTTGCATAAATGAGTGTAGTTGTTGTTGGTTATGAATTAGCAATTTACTTCCGAATGGGTTTTTTTTTTTTTGAAATTCTGATTTTACTATTCTCGTTTTATATTTTTTCATGTCGCAGTATTATCTCTAATTAAAGTGTCATCAAAATTTTGCGTATTATTTCGTTCTGTCAAATAATTTTGCAGTTAGACCCTCTCGAGACTCGAATTCGTTTTCAGTTCTGGTTCAATCAAGGTTTAATCAGTGCGTAACCGGGATTTAATCAGGGTTTATTCAGGATTTAACCAGAGTTTAACCCGGATTCTGCCGGAAGATAGTCGGGACCATGAATCAGTTTGAATAATTATTCATCATAATAGACTGATACCTGAGTTTAAGGATGTACTACACCCTTTCGGCCAGAATTCACGTTTTTACGATTTTTTTGTCAAATGATTAATCGGATTGACGCAAAATAATATACTGTTTTTGCGTTTTATCATTATTGACTGACTCACAAAGTTTCATGGCAGTGCAATCATTTTCCTGCATTTTTTCTGAAGTTTTGTGAATTTCGGAAAAGTTTTAGAAAAAACGCAGGAAAATAATTGCACGATCATGAAATTTCGTGAGTCATTAAGTAATGATAAAACGCAAAAACGGTATATTTTTTCATGCCAATTCGATCAATAATTTTCCAGAAAATTTCAAAAAATGTGAATTTTGGTGAAAAGGGTGTAATACATTCTTAATAGAGATAGAGATTTTTATATGCACGGAGAGAAATATTCAATAAAAATTACCTATCTTTTCCGTAATTCCGTAGCGAAATGTGGTTGCAGGAAATTTTAAGGAAATGTCACGGACTTTTTACGGAGCGTTCCGTAATTTTTATCTGAATCTCCTGTGAAAAATTACGATACCGTCACTTAAATTTTCTGATTCGATTCCGTAATCGGTGAGTGAATTGTGAGTTCCGTAATTTTTACTGAACATTTCTCTCCGTGTAAAAAGCTCATGACGGGATTGTGTAACTTGAGGAGCAATGATGCTGTTCTCACTATTTTTCAACTTGATTAAGAAGACGTTGAAATATACTTTTAAAGCTCTGATTTGATTGCTATTAACCCTTCAGAACTCGCGCTATAAGCGCCGCGCCGCCTTTTTCAAATTTTCGCTTGCCTCTTGCAAAATTGAGCTTTCAAAAAATTGAAAAAATTAGAATGCCTAGCTTGAATCATTTAGAATGGATTAGCAAGGTTCTTATCCGCTGAAAATCCATCAAGGCTACGAAAAATAATAAATTGTTGAGGCTCATACGCAAAAGCGGCGCCGTGCCGCCCAGCTAGTCCACACGCAATACCCCCTTCCCGTGTGCACTTCTAGTGCGCTAAGGTTTTGAGGTGTTTTCTTATGTTTTCGGGTATGAGAAATCCGAATCCGGTGGTATTTTGTATGTAAGTGCGTGCAATTAATAGTTATAAACAAATTAAGTGGTTTTTTTGATGATTTTTTTTTTATGGGAAACATTGGCAAATAGAAGAAAATGTTCTCGACAAAAGTTGTTCCTTTTTGTGTAATAAATAATGATAAATTTTTTAAATCAAAATCCATCAATCCGTTGCCGAAATATGGTCCACCAGGTGAACGCGGGAGGATGCGCGGCGCGCGCAGTCC
>NW_021680466.1:217313-222389 GCF_001412515.2 Diachasma alloeum | reverse complement strand
CTCGAACCTCTTCCGTGTCGCGTACGCACCCATTTTCACATCATTTTGATGCTTTCGTCATGCATGCATGGACCCGCTCTTTCGTTTGAGCCCAAAAAAACATTCATATCTTGTCTGACATCTTTGCTACAAACTCGGGTCTTCAACTCGGGTTTTCAATTGAAGGCCCGAGTTGTAAACCCGAGTTTGTAGCAGCTATGTTAGACAAGATATGAATGTTTTTTTGGCCTCAAATGAAAGAGCGGGTCGAGAAATGACGTGCGAGAGCCTCTAAACATGACAAACGAACGCCCACCTGACATTTTTAATACACTCACACCATGAATTTAAAGTGAATACTGTACAAAGAATGAATGTCATCCAGAATTTATTTCTCTTCAATAACTTATGATTATAAATTTCCTGTCACCGACTGATAGAATTCAATAGTTAGTTAGTTAATTCAATACTCCGACCCGGAGAGACTCTGAAAGAAATCACGTATTTAAATGTGACGAACATTCTTTTACGAGGATCGGAGGAAGACTGATTTATCGGAGTATTTTCTAAACGTCAGTTGACTAAAACAAGAAGAAACAAGAATATTTTTGCAGCTGTCCCCTCCGAATTTTCTTGGAATTGAAAATTCGCAGAAATAATCCAAATAAATATCTCTCATACTTGGAGTATTAGTGTTTTGTGTGTTTTTGTTTTCCTTTCTATATACCAATACATGAGTAGAGGTCGTTTTATCTGAGAAAAATGACGGATTGATGAGCATTCAGACGAAGTCGAGCGTCCCACCCATATTCGCGCGTCGCGCATCCTCCCGCGCCCACCTGGTGGACCATATTTCAGCAACGGATTGATGGATTTTGATTTTAAAAAATTATAATTATTTATTACACAAAAAGGAACAACTTTTGTCATGAGCATTTTCTTCTATTTGCCAATGTTTCTCATAAAAAAAAAATAAAAAAAACCACTTAATTTGTTTATAACTATTAATTGCACGCACTCCCATAAAAAATACCACCGGATCCGGATTTCTCATACCCGAAAACATAAGAAAACACCTCAAAACCTTACCGCACTAAAAGTGCACACGGGAAGGGGGTATTGCGTGTGGACTAAGCGCAAGTAACGAACGATGTAAAATTTTCAATTCCGCTGTTGCTGTTTCCCGCTCGCCGCACGCTCGGCGCGTACCTATGAACGTGACAACGCTGCGTTACTGAAAGCACGGGCGGCGCAGCGCTCACCACGCGAGTAACGAAGGTCGGTGGCTGAGCGCGAGTTCTGAAGGGTTAATGATGATTCTTTGCGTCCCGACGGGCGCAAAGTTACATTTCCCTCCCGCTTCGCGGGAGGGAACTCTGACTTTGCGCCTACACCGAGACGGAAAATCGCGTTCTAACCACGGGAAGTAAAATAAAGGACCCTCAGCCGCGTGCTTATTGCACTGGCGGCTGAGGATCCTTTATTTTCCCTCCCTAGGTTAGAAATATACTATTCAGTAATGATGAAAAAAACGATTTTCTCTTTCAAATCGCATAAACAATGGGCTACAACTCAACAACGAATTGTGCGACCCCCATCGTATTCTAATAGAATCAAGAGGATATTGTTATCAATTTTTTGAACTATCACTAATTCCATTTTCATAACAATTTTTTGAGTGATCGTTAAAAAATCGATTTTTGAAAAAGTATCAATTTTTTTCGAATCTATGAAATATTGAATTTTAATTGGTGTCAATGGATACAGCTCATTAAAATCTATATTCATGAAAAAATTCATCCAATTCCCTGATGAAATAATTTCGAGAAAAAAAAAATTTTTTTTTATTGTTATTTTACATTGCTTCGACCCGGTTAGGGTATACTGCGATGATGATCAAGACTTTAAATGGTTAGATCCCACCATTCTACCTGGCCGGGATTTGAACTCGGAACCTTTCGCATGTAAAGCAACGAACTTACCCACTGCGCCAAGAGAAAAAAAAATAAAAATGAAGAAAAAAGTCTACATTCTTACAAACATACCTACAGACACCGTTTAAAAATCGCATATTCGGAGTTTCTAGGCCATATTTAGTTACACAAAAAGTCATCATTGCCTAACACAAAAAATTGCAAACTTAAATTTGAGCGATTACAAAGCTTCCACTCCGAAGCAAAAGAAAATAAATGAAGTAAAAAAAAACTGACTGATATTATCTGTTTCTCGCGTGCTTTGAACATAATATAGCATGGTTTTTCACTGCTGTGCGAAGAGATGAAGACGCATCTCTGAGTGGCTATTTTTGGGCCATTTTTATAGGCCTAAAACCATCGCCCAAACGAATATTCCCCTTTCCGTTCCGTCTCCTCGTCTCACACGGGTTTTTCATTGATGCTAGCTCGCAGGATTTGTCTTGACGTAGGTCTGGATGAGCGCCAGAAAACACTGGTGAATCTTTAACCGGCGATAGAATAGTCTTCGTTTTTTATTACCTCATTCTCGAGTCGAAAATTGTTCTTTATTTTGTATTCACAATTTAGCCATGACGATTTTCTTCACAAGTTCCAGAGAGACTTGGATTCAATGTCTCGTAATAAATGTAGAAAAATTCTTCATATTTTTTCATCACGCTATTCACATGAAAGAGATTGTGGAGTTATAGAATGCAATTTAAAGAATTCGAGAGATGAATTTAATGCCGAGCTATGCTAGGTATCGATAGACATTGAACCAGGCACATATTAACAGCCGGCAACGTCGCAAAAATATTTTTCCTGGGTATAAATAGATAGACTGTAACAGCCAGTGGGTTTATTTTTACGAGGCAAAGAGGACCGAAAATGTTGAGAGGGGAGAGGGGAAGGAATAGTTTGGTACAGCCAATCTGCTCTTCCGCGTTCACAACTTCCAAATCCATCATCAATTCTCAGAAATGAAGAAATGAGAAATTGTCGTATTTCGTTTTCAACGAAAAACAAAAAAATTTCATTGCATTTTTATAAATGTATAACAGCATTATCCAGTAATGCTCAATTCCTCAGGAGATGATGGAGTCAATATATTTGTCAAGATGAAAAATGGTAATTTACCAAAAATAATAGAATAACTCTATCATTGTTCATGCAAGATTGCCGACGAGGTGAGGATACCCATGACGAGACGTTTACACAAGCCCTAGTGTAGGTGCCCCCGAACCCGTCCATGCGGCCACGTCCAGGGACAGAGTAGGTCGTTTCCATGGTAACCCTCGGGTGCATCGGACCCCCTGCACTTGGTGAACCAATGATACCTAGATTTTGAATGCCACTCATGACTTGAACAGACGTTTTTTCCGTGTTAATCCACTGAGAATCGTTGTTATTCAGCACTATGTCTTCGATTATCAATATATTGCATCTCCTTGTTGTGCAATCGATTTTGCCCACCTGTTCATCACGCATGATCTGCTTTTTTGTATTCATTGCGGAGCTCTGAATGACAGCACCTCGCGATAATAATGAATGAACACATCACACAGGGTGAACAGTCCAATTGCGAAACTTCCCAATTAACGGAACACTTGAATATTTTGCCAGATTTATGGAATATTTACCTATCTATGGAATCGATTTTTTTTAATCAAGTCGATATTTCCATCTATGATGTGAGAATATAGGGGACGGTGGGGTAAAATGGACACTTTAGACTTTTTTTCAATTGTTCATAACTCAGAAACAAAATGATCAATTGAGCTCAGTTTGGGCTTGTCACTAAGGGAAAGAATCGTTCTTTGTATTGAAAAAAAAATTATTAAATTTTATCAACATTTCAACTCCTCATTAATATTTTTTAAAAAGTCAAAAGTGTCCGTTTTAACCCAACCTCCCCTATTTGGTGGTCTCTCTGCTGTTTCCCGTTTAATAATGGAAATAAACCCTGCCAGCTTCCATTTTCAGCGATTTTGCGAGAGGTGAGTAGTCAGGTGTGACAGTGTGACCGCTAATGTGCCGACCAAGTTACTTGGGTTAATAATCATCAAGTGTCGTAAGTTCAGACTAATATTGATCCTAAAAGCTCCATTTTTTCATATTTTTGCATTCATTTTATCCGAAAGTTCTTATTTCTAGAAATATATGGGTGTTCCGCCATTTGGGTTGGGTTTTCATGGCATTTCCAATCGACGGAACACTGGTTTTTTCGTTTGGCACGTGCCGGAGTGGTTCAGTCAAAAGTATATAAATAATTGATAAGTGGAAAGTATAATGACATTTATGTTTTTACTCCTTTTTAAATTGTTCTGACAAAATCATACGGAGAAAGTCGAGTGATGTGTTCATGTGATCGACATTACACATTTTTACGTTTATTCACTACACGGAGAGACATATTCAAAAAAAATTATGGAACATTTCATGTAATCCGCAAGTCAGAATCGTTTTCAGTGAATTTCTATAGGAATATAAGAGAATAAATCTGAAACGTTCAGTAAATTTTCGGGTCTGTCACCGAAAAAATACGAAAAAGTCACGTAATTTTTCTGGAAGTTGTAAAATCTAACAGAAACTTCAAGACTTATTATACCTCAGAACATGAAAATTCTTGGATGTTTAAGAATTTTTACGAAAAGTTCCGGAAAAATTACGGAACGTGTTGTTAAAATCTCCCCCTCACGGTGACTCATGGCTGTTTTATATTGTTTTATATTGTTTCAGAGAATAGTTCATTTTCAAACCACTGTCTGAACCTCCGAAGAGCCTTGAGTGTTCCATAATTAGCCTGTTCACCCTACGTGTTAAGTATAACATATCTGACATCAAGGGAAATATTCAAGGTGATGTCCAGACAAAATAGATGAAAATGTAAATTCCTCAATGATAATTATAGTGTACCAAATTGATGAAAGTAATAGACAATTAATTCGACATGATGACTGAAACTCGCCGGCCATCCCCGTACATTCGGATCAATAAGATTAAAACCCGTACGCGATATAACATCGGGGTCACCCTGTATTATTCCAGGGATAGGAAGGTGCATGACCTAGTTACGCTCATCCGAGTTATATGGGTCATAGACACCATTTTCGTCGGGTCACACGTTGCCACTAACGCAGCT